>NC_133503.1:133030000-133175000 GCF_049354715.1 Callithrix jacchus | reverse complement strand
TTCTGTGGAATATGGACTATTCCATAAAAATAAATGTCTAGTTAAGGACCTTTAACTAGACAAATGGCATAATGGAATATTCCATAACTAATAAAATATAATTATATTCCATAAATAGTGGAATATTATTTAACTTTAAAAAGAGAATATATATATTCCTTATATATAAATATAATATATAATATTTCTTGTATATAATAATATAATGGAATATTATTTAGCCTTAAAAAGGAAGGAAATTCTGGCACATGCTACAACATGGATGAACCTTGAGGACATTATGCTAAGTGA
Organism: Callithrix jacchus; assembly: GCF_049354715.1. Lineage (NCBI taxonomy): Eukaryota > Metazoa > Chordata > Mammalia > Primates > Cebidae > Callithrix > Callithrix jacchus. The sequence goes on along the minus strand of NC_133503.1, from coordinate 133,174,709 downwards.
AACAAACCAGTCACAGAAAGGCAAATTCTGCATGATTTTACTCACAAGAGATATTTAGAGTAGTCAGACTCATTCATGGGAACAGAAAATAGAATGGTGGTTGCCAGCATCTGGACAGAGGAGACGATGGGGAATCGTTATCTAGTGATGATAGAGGTTCAGTTTTGCAAGATGAACGTTATGGAGATTAGTTGTACAACAATGTGAATATACTTAACACTAATGAATTGTACACTTAAAATGGTTACAATAGTAAATTTGATGTTTTTATGTATTTTATAATTTAAAAAATTTTAAAAAGAAGTCCCTTCCCCGTTTCCTGCCTCCCTCTCTTCTTTGCCTCCCTTCCTCCCTTCGTCCCTTCCTTCCATCTCTCTCCCTCATTACACAAGTAAAATATGAATGTAATCTTGTGAGTAAAAGATTTTTGCAAAATATATGTTATCCTCCTTTATTCCTCTCCCCAGGGATAATGACTTTGCCATTTGATGTGTATTTTCCAGTCTTTATCAGTAGATTCACATACATTTTCATTCATGTACACACAGACACATGTATATATATAAAATGAAATATATGTATGTAAGAATACACATTCTTACATATATATATTTAATTCTAAATGAGCTTAAACTTTATTTATTGCTCTGGGGCTAGCTTCTTTGCTTGAAGAAGACATTTAGGGTTTGTTCTATTCTACAGGATTTCTTCAAGATACAAGAGGTCCCCTTAGGCTCACTCTGGTGACTCCACCGTGGCTGCATATTCTGGGCAGAATATATCAGTTGTTTCTGAATGTACTTGCTGACTCCACAGGTAGAAAGAACACAATGGCTGCTATCACCAAACCTCACGGCTAAGCTGAAACTTCAGAGCCCTTGCACTCAGCAGCACGGCCCTGGCACCACCAGAGCCAGATCATTGGCAGCAGAAGGGTTTTCTGTTGGAAGCTACCCATTTCCATCAGCGCAGTGGGCTCCGGCACAAAATGTTGTCTCCTACCACATGGGGTGGTGGGGACTTTGGGAAATGATAATCAGAGACAGGGAGTAACCGGGAGGCAAAGGGCAAATCATATCTGGGAAGAATTACCAGATAGGCTTTACCACTTTTATAAAATATGAACTACTGTATTGATCTGAGAAAAAATCTTCACCCTTTTAGCCTTTTCTAAATTGAGATGATAGCACTGTTATGCATTAAAAGATGTTATCAGTCCCAAAGAGCAAGTATGGTCTTATACCAACTAATATCTGCTAAAATGTACCTGACTACATTGGAAATGTTGCAGCAGATTGGTATAGCCGGGAATAATGAACCGCTGCACCCCATTGAAATGTAATTACACAGCCCTCTTGTTCTTAAACCTATAAGGTGAAAGAAAGATGAATAGTGAAAGTAAAAACCGCTGACCCTTCAAACTTTAATTTACGTTATGCATTCGCTCGCCCTTCTGATAGGTTTTAGAAAGGTCATAATTTAGGGTATTTTGCAGTTGATAAATGATCTGTATGTTTGTGTTCACACGCACCGATTGATTTGTTATAGCCAAAATATTGTTTCTATAACAACCCAAGGGCCCTTAACCAGACAAACGGCAAACCGGAATCCAAGGAGAGGCAAAGGGAAATCTAGGCATGCCCAGAAGGGGCTGGCCTTTGCCCAGAGACTCCAGGATGATGGAGTAGAGCATGTGGGTGAGGATGCAGGGGCGAAACTGTGGGAGGGGGAGGTGGTGGCAGAGCAGATGGAGAAGCGCTTTGGTTTTTGGCAGGCCCGCGGTCAGTTGTGGTCTCTCCAGCCCGGCGTGGGTGGCTTCCACTGAAGCTGAAGCAAGTGTTGTGAAGACTTTCAAGTTGAGCTCCCTTTGGTGCAGAGTGGGCCAGTGGGGTTGTTAGGGCAATTTTCCCGCCTTTCCAGCCCTGTAAGAGGCTCCTGTTTCCAGGCCCAGTTGATGCATTATGCATCAGGGCTGCCTGCAACTGACAGCCCCTCAGCCAACGTCGACTTGAAAAGCAATGGTGCTAATCAAAGCCGACACATTTGAATGTCCAGACACACACACAGAGAAATTTACTAATCAAAAAGTGTATTTCCTAGGGCTGTCTCCAGAGAAATCCGCGGGAAGAAATTGGAATAATTTATTAGCTTACAAGTTTTCGTTGACAGTTAGCCCAAAGCTATTTATCTCTGTAATAGAGAACGTCTCCAATGTGGCAAAATTGACCAAATCAAACAGCTTTGATCAGAAAATGAATCTGGCAAGCCTGCCTGTCGGAGGGTCCCTGGAGAAAAGGGGAAACAAACAAAAAGATTTAACAAGTGGTCAATAGGAAAAAGAGAGCAGGAGAAAGAGGTTTAGGAGAAGAAAAGAACGAGGGAGAAGGAGGCAGAAAAACAAATTTTGTGAAACCATGGCCCCAGCTCTGGACTGAATTGTTGGAGAGATAAATGATGTTTCACATCATAACATTTAACATGGTGCTTGTGCATTTTCTGAGCCCAGCAGCCCAAACTGAGATGTGATTTTTATGGTAACAAGATGATGACAAACTGCAGAGGGAAGGGCCTTGCTGCTGCTGGTGGTGGCAGTGAGGAAATAAACATAGGAAAATCCAGAGAAATGGCTCTATCTCTCCTGGACCCAGGATCAGCATTAGCCCATTAGAAGTGACAATCGTGCTAACTGTACCCAGTCTGCCTCAGTGGGCATGAAGTGCTTGCCCATCTAGTGCTAATCTGGCTTCCGTGAGAGGCACTGTAACCATGTGTGAGTCTGAATATTGGTCCTGTTCAGAGGCTGTTCTCCTTCTCCTCTCATGGTCAGTGCTGGGGAGACTGTAATGGAAAGACTGTTTGGTGGGAGAGAGGACCTGGGGTGCCCTGATTTCTACCTTAACCTCATTTTTCAGAGTTTACAGGTATATATACTGCAGTCAAGGGAGGGCAACTAAATACAGCTTTGAAGCCCAATATTAGGTGGATGGATGAGATAAGAATTATAAACTAGGAAAAACCCTCAAATCATCATAACATTACTTTCCATACTAACAGTAGTCTTTCTCTATCATCCCAGTCAACCAGCTAACCAGGCTTAGACATCCTCTGCCATGGGCAACAACTCCACATGCTAACACCCAAGTGCACTCATTGGCAAGGAAGTTGCTGCATTCAACAGCCAAATAGTTAGAAGGATGCTCCTGCAACCAACATATTGGTCTCCCAGATAAGTGCTGGAAAACCATCATCAACATCGCCACTGACTTTATTCTAGAGAAGAGTTTATGTGAGCTTTTTGTGTTGAAATACACTTAGAAAATCGTGATGGAAAAGTTGGCAAGACTGTCAATAAAGAAAAATAGTAAAATGTGGAGGAAGGCTTTCACCACAGCACTCTCTGAGTTAGAATTATTTAGTGAGTACATTGTTGGATGACGGCTTGAAAGGGTCAAGTTAACTTGAAAGAGAGCACCGCCGAGTGCGGTGGCTCAAGCCTGTAATCCCAGCACTCTGGGAGGCCGAGGCGGGTGGATCATGAGGTCAACAGATCGAGACCATCCTGGTCAACACGGTGAAACCCCATCTCTCCTAAAAATACAAAAAATTAGCTGGGCATGGTGGTGCGTGCCTGTAATCCCAGCTACTCAGGAGGCTGAGGCAGGAGAATTGCCTGACCCAGGAGACAGAGGTTGTGGTGAGCCGAGATGGCACCATTGCACTCCAGCCTGGGTAACAAGAGCGAAACTCCGTCTCAAAAAAAAAAAAAAAAAAAAAGAAAGGGAGCACCAGCTCTGAAGTCAGAGGACCCAGCAGATTCCCCCAGCTGTGTATCTTGGGACTCACTTTCCTTCTGTCTGAAAACCCCAGGCTTTGGCCCTGATGATCATTCCCTTCATTGCAGGGTTTGTGATGGGAATTAAGAGAGACAATTACTAGAAAGCACTTTGTCAAATAATTATAGCCCTAACCAAATACTAGAGATTATTGCTATTATTTTGTCCTAGTAGGAAGAGAATGATCAGCAACTTTGATCAACCAAGTTCAACTTAATTGCAGGAACCAAGCTACGCACTCCGAGAGTTCACCTACCAGCCATTATTTTGGGGTTTTCCTTAGTAACAGTCATTATGTCACAATCTCACAGGAAGAGGCTGGTCAAATATCCAGGGCTTCTAGAGACTGTCCCCATTTGGCCACATGCCCTTCCTCAGACATTTGCAGGAGATAGAGTTGGCGTTAAATCCTTTCGGGCTCCCAGTTCAGGCTTAAGTTCCCATGTTTGATCCATATGTCTGTGTATTCTTGGAGCTATAACCCCTGGCTAATTGAGTACAAAAGGTGGCTCTGCAATTTCACTTGATCAACTAAGTCCAACTTAATCTGCTACCTAAAGGACTTAGTGGACAGCATCTGAAAGTGAAAGTATATCTAAACCATTCAAAGACAATGTGGTTTTGTTGATATTTTACACAGGCACAGGGAAGAATAACATTTTAGCCAGTCTTGGTTCTTTTCCTATGACAGCAAGTAAGGCAACTTAGCTTTATTTGACTAAAATTTTCAGCCTGTATGTCTACATTGTACAGGGTAATGGGTTAGCTTAAGTGTTTGGATTGGGTCCTCCTGTGAAGGTATCCAAATTGTCTCTCATTTACAAGAATTATATGTCAATACCCATCTTGACACCGTGGTGGCCGCACACCACAGATTTGCGCAGTATCTCATAGAGTTTCCCTTGGAGCCTCTCTCCAAAGCAGTCATGCCTCTGATCCATGTTTCATGCTCCTCCTGGGAATGGAAGCAATACATTGCCTCTGCCGTCTCCACAAGCCCCCTCGCCCTAGTCTCTTGGCAGCCCCACGTCTTGTCTAGGTGGGACCCTTGCAGTGTTGATGTGTGTTCTCTTTTGTTGTTGTTTTGTTTTGCTTTGCTTTTTGAGACAGGGTCTTGCTCTGTTGCCCAGGTTGGAGTGCAGTGGCACGCTCACAGCTCACTGCAGCCTCAATCTCCTGGGCTCAAGCGATCCTCCCATCCCAGCATCCCAAGTAGCTGGGATTATGGGCATGCACCACCTGGCCTGGCTATTTTTTTTGTTGGTGTGTACTTTTCTCTTTGGCAAAACAAAGCAGTCGAGTTCTGTTTAATGGCCTTCCTGTCATGGCTGAGGACATGACAGGGAACTTCTATGGCACATCAGGTCTAAAATGGGTTAAAAAGGTTTAAGATTTGTCATAGCCAGCTTTCTTCTGCCTCCACCTCAAAGTATTCTGAGTCGTATAAAAGCCATTGACCTACCGAATAAGAAAACACTTTAAATGATTTCTAGTATGAATTCATTTTTTTTCTCTTGTGTAGCAGATGAATTATCTAGTATTAGAGGCCCAGAATGAAGGCTTCAGAATTTTGTGAAGGAAAAAGCTACAGCTCTCTTACTCAAGGCATTTCTGAAATCTTGGCCATGCAATTCTGTTAAATATTTACCTAAGCAGGAAACAAAACTTAAGGGATCTGAGCTTGGTCTTAGGAACTAAGCACTCAAACTAATAATTCAGGAATTTCCACCTTGGATTCTGAGGTTCTAGAAATGCTAAGTGTTTCCGAAAACTACCCCAATGCTGCCTGTTATTGAATGCTCAGTTAGAGGAAAGGAAGGGGGTTAGAAGCTAAGGAAGTGGGAGAGAGCAAGACAATAATTTGGGAAACCATTTTTCTTAGAACACACAATATGACTTTTTTCCCCCCACAAACTTCCCCCCCACCCCATGTATCCCATCTACCTATAGAATTTGGTTGAGATTGGAATTTGTAGCATTTTCCACTACTTAAAATTAAGCTGAAAGCTATAAATGACATTCTCAAAATCCTGATCTCCCAACAAACTTCACCTGTTCTGTAAAAGCATAATCATGTATATAACATATATATTCCACCAGGACTTTAACTAGATTCCACATTTCTTTTGACCTTAAGAATTCTATTTCAAAGCTATTAAGTTAACTAAAATGTGTAAATGGCCTACATTAGCTTTAATTATATAATCATACAGTCAGTAGGAAATGAATCGGTATGAATAAGAACGTAATTGAAAGAAAGTACCCATTCTAAAGCTTGGCATGGATGAACACTTTGAAAGATACCACAGAAGAACTTACCTCTGCCTCTTTAATAGGGTTAATATACTCTTAAAAATGACAGCAATGCTTTCCACAAATTTTGACTATATTGGGGATCACTGTAAATAAAAAACTGAGCAGAGACTCTTCTCTGGATCATGGTATTCTTGTTAGAGACATCCTTATAGTTTAGCAATAACTATGTTCTGAATAAAAGGAATTCACCCCAAACCTTGTTTCTGACACTTCAAATGAAGTACCTTTTAAAAGCTTGGTTTACAAAGAATCTTCCATTTCTAACATTCTCCTAACCAGAAAAAAAAATGTATAGTACTAATTCTGCTCAGTCGTCACCCGCCTTCATCATCTCCTTTTTACTCTCACAGTTAGGCCTGTCCAGTGGGAACTGAGAAAGTGAAGAAGGTCCACTGTAACACCTCACATCTATTACGAGACCCTGAGTTTTACAGAACCCCTAATGTACAGGCTCTCAGGCCCCATGAGATTCTTTTTTTTTTTTTTTTTTTGAGACAGAGTCTTACTCTGTCGCCCAGGCTGGAGTGCAGTGGCATGATCTCAGCTCACTGCAACTTCTACCTCCCAGACTGGAGTGCAGTGGCATGATCTCAGCTCACTGCAACTTCTACTCCCCAGGCTCAAGTGATTCTCCTGCTTCGGCCTCCCAAGTAGCTGGGATTACAGGCGTGTGTCACTGTGCCTGTTATTTTTGTATTTTTAGTAGAGGTGGGATTTCACCATGTTGGCCATGGTGGTCTCGAAGTTCTGACCTCAACTTATCCACCCACCTTGGCCTCCCAAAGTGCTGGGATTAGAGGCATGAGCCACCTTGCCCAGCCAGCTTATTCTTAATAAGTTGTTTTGCTCCCCTCTTGGCTATAGCCACAAACACTATCCTGCACCTTGGTCCACCATCCTGTCATTGTGGGCACTTGCAATAGTAAGGATGGGTGAGTTACACTATGAAACAAGTCTTATTCATAGGACAGACCCAAAGCAGATTGGCTGGGAGGCTCTGCTTACCCTAGTCACTCAGGGACTCAGGCTGACAGAGACTCCACCATCTCATTATTAGATCTTAAATCAACATCAAAATACAATGCTTCAAGATCCACCACAGCAAAGAAAGAGGGCGTGAAAAGTTACAAGATGGCTCTTAAATGCACTCACCCAGAAGTGACATAAATCCCCTCACCTTTCCTTTTTTTTTGAGACGGAGTCTCATCTTGCTCTGTCACCCAGCTGGAGTGCACTGGCATGATCTCGGCTCACTGCAACCTCCATCTCCTGGGTTCAAGTGATTCTCCTGCCTCAGCCTCCCGAGTAGCTGGGACTATAAGCATGTGCCACCACACTTGGCTAATTTTTGTAATTTTTTTTTAGTACATATGGGGTTTTGCTATGTTGGCCAGACTGGCCTTGAACTCCTGGCCTCAAGTGATCTGCCCACCTGGGACTTCCAAAGTGCTGGGGTTACAGGCCCCCCTCACCTTTCATTGGCCAAGGTGAGTCACATGGCCACACCTGACTTCAAGCCAGCCCTCCCTCATGCTTGGAGGAAGAAAAGAACCAGAAATCTTAGAGAGCTGCAGTCATGTCTACAAAAGTACTCTTGGTCACAAGGAGGAAGGAGCACTGGGCTGAGAGTCAAGGGCCTTTATCCTAATACTGGCTCTGCCGCTGTATAAGCTCATGGCCTTGTCCTCTCTCTTAACCCCAGGACTCCCATATCCTGCTCTGCAAATGACGGCTTGAGACAGAGGGTCACCTCTCTGATTCTGCACCAGAACAAATATATTACATTTGCCAGATTTCAGGTCCCACATGCTTGGGAGCTGGCCTGTGAGGTCATCTCCAGTGAAAGCCAGCAGCACAGAGAGGATGATGCAGGTCCTCGTGGAAATGGACTCATTTGTACCAATGATAAGGAAGCTGGCTAGAGTCCACCCATTCTGAGTTTTGAGACAGTCCAACCAGCACAATGAATGTGTCAAGGATTCCATGTCACACAATAGACTTTGTTAACTCGCTTTGACAAAGGCATTTTACTTTTAACTGCTTGTGACAGCAGCTCACAGTTTACTGGTAAATGTGACTCACATACAGGTGTTTCCCACTACATAGACATGTATGTTCCTTTTAAAAAAAGAGAGTGAAAATTTTAAAACCAGAAAATCACTGCTTGAGTTTATGGAAAATCACATTAGTTAAAGGAATCCAATGACAAAAGTCTTTTGAGAAAGGGTGAAAGATCATTTGTGGTTTTATTTTTTTCTCATAAGTCACTGCTTCTGATAATATTGAGAGTTATCTGGCACAGTACAGAAAGCACAGTAAAGACATTCAATAGTATTTGTGAACGAATGGATAAAACTCAGTTTTCTATCTATGGTTGACCTGCATTTTCATAAATTAATAATACTTATATCTGTATCACACTTTCTAGTTAATAAGTCTTACATTTACCTGGGACAGGAGTAGAAAGAGCATAAATTTTGGTGTCAGACTGGTGTTCTTATTGTGGGTCTATTTCTTAGCAGCTGTGAGTTTGGACACATTACTTCACCTCCTGGAGCATCCATCATCTCATTTGTAAAATATGAGTGATGCCAGCTTCTCATGATTGTTGAAAGAGTGTAATGACAGCCTTATGAGTTTTTTCTTTTTTTTTTTCTTTTAGAAATGGCATCTAGTTAATTCCTGATTTCAGACAATCCTCCTTGCCTCAGCCTCCCAAAGTGCTGGGGTTCCAGGCATGAGCCAGTGCACCCTGCCCAGAGCCTGAAGTTAACATGTCTATTACAGGACCTGACATGAAGAAGAGACAGTAAGAGGTGACTGTCTTTCCCTTTTCTATGAAGCAGGAAGGGAAGCTATTATTATCTTCATTTAACAGGTGAGAAAGCTGAGGCCCAGAGAGATAAAGTGGCTTGCCCAAAGTCTCACAAACACAGGATTGGAACCCCAACTTGTACCTTGCTTTTCAACATGCCACCTCACCAGCCCACACAGGAAGACAGTGACTATGCACTGCGCCATTTGTACAGGATGTATATATTACGTGATTTAGGGCTGACACGCCTTGTCTTGTAGATGGTGTTTTATGTGACTTTACCTTGCCTTTCTGCCTGTGCTGCTCATGCCCTAGAGCTGGGGCCAGGTCTTGTGCCCTCACAGGATCTGCCTCTGCATCTCCGTGGTAGGTGCTCAGCAAGTGCTGATTCACTAGCCCACTTTCTTTTTTTTTTTTTCTTTCTTTCTTTCTTTTTTTTTTTTTTTGAGACACAGCGAGACTCTGTCACCCAGGCTAGAGTGCAATGGTGCGATCTTAGCTCATTGCAACCTCCACCTCCCAAGTTCAAGCGATTTTCCTGCCCCAGACTCCTAAGTAGCTGGGATTATAGGTGCACACCACCAAGCAAGGCTAATTTTTGTATCTTCAGTAGAGGTGGGGGTTTTATCGGCCATGCTGGTCTTGAACTCCTGACCTCGTGATCCACCCACCTCAGCTTCCCAAAGCATTGGGATTATAGGTGTGAGGCACTGCGCCTGGCCTCCCACTTTCAAGTTCTTGCAAATCTGTCCACCCAGAGAGGACACAGTAGCACATTTAAAAATTAAGAGAAAAGCTTGGTTTTCAGGAACTTTGCCATCTGAGTTTGATAATTAAACAGGGCATAATAATGCATTTTAGGGTATGGTAAAAAAAAAAAAAACACTACCTAAAATGTTCAGATGATGAATTAAGTGTTCTTATTTTTAGGGACAGCCTCCCAGTTTTCTCTCATGAGGTACCTGGCAGGCGGTTATGGCCTGACTAGTACACATTCTTTAACAGAGAGAGGCTGAGCACTGATAGGAAGCAGGCATGGACCTATGCTCAGGCTGTAATGCTGAGACAGGCATAACCCCTGAGCATGGAACTTATGCGGGACAAGGCAGTCAACAGTTAAATACACAAAATATTTATAAGTTACAATAAATTAAACAAAGGTAAGGCGAGGAACTAAGAGACAACCTCATTGGAGAATCTCATTTAGATGAGGAAGTTGGGGAAACTCTCCATGAAGAAGTGTTATCTACACTGAAACCTGAGAAAAACTGGTAGAAATCAGGCCAAAAGGGAGAGAAGGAGCATTTCAGACAGAGGGGTCAACACTGTGGAGGCCCCATGGTGGGGGCGAGCTTAGCACTGAAGCTCTCAACCTAGACTTTCCCCAACCTCCTCATCTAAATGAGATCCTCCAGTGAGGCTGTCTCTTAGTTCCTTGTCTTTTCCTTCATTTAATTTATCATAACTTCTATTTCTGTATTTAACTGTTGACTGTCTTATCCCCCATAATAAGGTTAGAGGCCACAGCACAGGGAAACTGGACACACATAGGTAATGGGAGCTTGGCCAGGACCAAATTCCTATAGGTATTTCAATTGCAATTGCAATTTATAAGTTTTTAGCAGATAAATCATATGGTTGAACTTATGTCCTAGCACATCTCTCTACTGCTAAATAGAAGAATGAGTGCCACTTAAGAATGGATTCAATGTAATGAGGGCAAAAGTAGAAGTGAGGAGACTAGCTGTGAGGCTACTGCAGTGCTCCTGGTGTAGGATGAGGGTGGCTTGAACTTGGGTGGTGGCAGTGAACTGAGAGAAATGAGTGAAAATGTGAGATGTTTCAGGAGTAGAATTGATGGGACATGCAGATAAACTGTATATACAGAGTGAGAAAAGGAAAGGAGACTCTCAGTTTCAGGGTATCTGAATTGATTTACTGATATTTGGGGGAATCAAGAGAGTTCAGGTCTGGCCAGTTTGCATTTGAGATGCCTCTGAGACATCCAATGGGAGGATGTCATTGGACACAGGAGTTAGGAGCTTAGATAAACACTTGGGAGAACTTGGTACAGGTGGTACGTAAGTGGTGGGCTGGTGAGATTGCCTAGGGAGAGAAAACATAGAAAGGAGTCCCCAGGCTGAGCCCAGACCTCCAAACAGAAGAAGGAATCAGGGAGAAACCCAGAAGAATGAGGCGTCACAGGCAAAGAAAAATTGGATGCCTGGGAAGAACAGAGGTCTGTCCCATGATGAGAGATAAAACCAGCTGGGACCACATGGAGGTAGTTGTTGATGCTGATGAGAGCAGAGGGCAGAGGGTGGAAAAAGAAGGGAGCCACCGAGCTGAGAATGGGAGACAGGAAAGACAGGCTCTGTGGTCAGCCTGGTGAGGAGTGTGGTCAGCCTGGAGGAGCGCATGGGCACATGGGTGATGTCTGACTGGTTTTGTTTTTCATGGGAAAATATCAGAGCTCCTCTGTGTATTAGGGAAGGGTCAAGTAGAGAGAGCAAGGGGGAAGATGCTGGAGTGAGGACAACCAAGGCCCTGAGGCCACCTGACCTTGGCACTACCCAGGACCTGCAGCCCAGACTCTTCCTAAGCAGGCCTCTTGCCTGGGAATAAAGAGCTGATTTTTCCAGTGACGTCTTGGGCACCGGGGTCCATGGAGCCTCTAATGGGAAGCAGCAAGAGAAACAGTTGTTCTTTCTCCACTATAGAGGGAGGAAGAAGGAAGGAAAAAGATGAAAAAGGGAAGAAAGAAGGAAGGAAGGAAGGGAGAAAGTAGAAACAAAGATGGCTGGTCTTCTGCCCTTTCCAAGTGGTCGGGATAACAGTGAGGCTGACTCCCAGATGATATGGGGGGGCTGCAGCCTCTCAGGAGGGCCGTCTCCCCCAGCAAAAGCCTAAGACTTGTCCAGACTTAGGAGGTTGTCATCAAGCCTGTCTTTCCGGCAGACCTCAAAGTCTTGTCAGTCCAGAGAAACTTCAAGGGCAGCAGCCAGAATCCCAGGGCTGAGAAACCTCTTTCCTCTCTTTGTACCTCCCAATTCTCTACCTAGGTCCTGAGCCACAGGGGATTGTGTGATTTCAATGAGGTATGGCAAGAGCATTTTCCCTTCCCATCAACTCAGTCCCGTTTCCTGTAGTGGAGATGTAAGCATGGGGAGGGAGGAGCGGGAGAAAGAAGGCTTGCCCTGGCAGTATTCATTCACTCTCTGAGGCATGAGATTTGATTACCAGTCTTTTAACATGCATGACAGCAAATGCTAACATTTGCCACAGAATTATCTAGCCCCCTTTTAAATCCATCTACAGTGTTAGGCTCTTTGACCCCTAGAGGTAGGGAATGCCGCAGGCTGACTTCATGCTACTCAACGTTGTTGCCTCCTCTATAGCAATAAAGCTTTTTTTGAAATGTATCACATAAAAACAAAGAAAATGCCAGATTTCCGGGAGTAAATAGTACAGTTCATTAAAGCACCTGCTTACTTCACACAACAAGCTAGCAACGATTCTCCAGTTTCCCATCTAAAACTTCAGTTAGTCTTCTGTGCATGAGATGTCTTTTCTGCTGTGACTGCCATTCTTGGCTCATTATTTTACAAATAAAAACAACAACCATCCCTGGTTAATATGCTTATTACCTTATACATCTTTCTCAACTTTTTCCAAACTTACTGGTAGACCAGAACTCTCTCTCTCTCTCTCTCTCTTTGACATGAAATTTCGCTCTTGTTGCACAAGCTGGAGCGCAATACCGAGATCTCAGCTCACAGCAACCTCCGTCTCCCAGGTTCAAGCGATTCTCCTGCCTCAGCCTCCTGAGTAGCTGGGATTACAAGCATGTGCCACTATGCCTGGCTAATTTTGAAGTCTTTTTTAGTAGAGAAGGGGTTTTTCCATGTTGGCCAGGGTGATCTTGAATTCCCGACCTCAGGTGATCTGCCCCGCTCAGCATCCCAAAGTGCTGGGATTACAGGTGTGAGCTACTGTGCCCGGCTGGGTATGACCATTTTCTAATGTTTAGTTGGCGGGGTGCTTGGGGGCAGTATCTGAAACTGTCAGCTGGAGAAGGGGCAAACTTGAATTTCAAAAGCAGGAGGCACCCCAGTCTCCCTCTCCAAAACTTTAACAACCCACCTCTCACTGCTTCTTGTAATATCCATTAGAGTGCTAAAAACCATCATCTAGCACAGTATCTTTTAAATTGTTGGCAAGGAGCCACTTTGGAAGGGTAGGCTCCCTCTGCTCCCTTCCCACCTCCTCCCAGATGGACCTGTCCTGTTTGTTAGGATGGCTTTTCGTCCTCATTGTTCAACAACACCTGGCATGGTGTTTTTGCCCTGTTATAAGGCCATCTCAAAACACTCTTTCTTTGTAACATAAGCTTTGCTTGTGCTGAAACCTTGCCTTTCATTTGCTCTCCACAGCACTTGTCACACTGCATAATATAACCTAGACAATAGCAGCATACAAAGAAATAACAACTGAACATAACCATCCACCATGGAACCACTAATGAGTGCCCTACCTTTTGAGAGCTTCTTACAAACTAAAATACAGACAAGGATAAAGGGCGAGACTGCAGGAAAAGTCAATAGAACCTCACAATGTGAAGGCTTAACCTGTCCCTATCAACTCAGATTTCTGAGTTGTATCACCAGCCAGAACCTTCTTACTTGTGTATAGAAAAGTGCCATGTCAGAGCTTGGCAAAAAAAAAAAAAAAAAAAAAAGTGAACGAACAAATGAAGGAAAGAAAGAAAGAAAAGAAAGCTGCTTTTTCTCCATGCCGAGTGAAGACAGAAATTTACAAGTCATAGTTCTTGTTCAAGGTTGTTTCACATTTTCTAAATATTAAAAAGACATTAAAATCAGTATAGTCACATGAAATCAGCTCAGTTTCATAAATGTGTAATGAAGAAAAGCAACTTTGTTGTAACCATTTTTAAAAATTACTACAAAGATAATATCTATGGTTTATGCTATTTCTGCCACTTTGATTAGTATTTTTATTTCTTGGGTATATTAGGTTAATGTTCAAGGTCCATTCTGTTTTTCAGCTTATAAAATTAATGTCTAAATGCTAGCATAAGGGAAAGCAAACCTTATACTGGGGGCTCTGTCACTTCTAGTGACTGGAATCAACATATCCAGCCATTCACACAATACTTCTCAAATGTCAAAATAATGGCATTTGTTCTCCTAATATTTGTTGAGGGCTTACTATACCAGGCACTCTCCTAATGCTCTGATGTGCTAGCTTTATCCTCATGATAACCTTATGAGGTAGTAAATATTAGTAGCCCCTCATGGTTAGATGAAGAAACCGAGCCCAGAGAGAGTAAATCAGTTGTCCAAGGTCGTAGCATGACATGGCCTTCAGAGCCCAGGCTCATCTTGACTGACACCCAACACCGCCTCCATGATGGATCTGTGCTATAATGGAGGAATCACTGGAGAAGTTACTGGTGACACATGGACACCACTGAAGTCATATGACTAAAGAGGTTGAGATCTGGAGCAGTTACAAAGCCAGATTCATAGACAAATTTCCCAATTCTGCCTAAGGAATGTCTGTGTCCCTAGCAAGTTCTTCTGGAAACAAAATGCACTCCCCTCTCCACACACCCCTAATGTGGTTATTAAGGGCCTTGACTTACTCTTATAGGACCCAACACCTCACTTCCTGCCCTGGCTGCAGGATTTGGAGCTGGGGCGAGCACCTTCACTATTTCCTTTAGCAAATACTTAGCTGTTGGTGTGAGGGATAGCCAAGGTAGCAGCAAGAGGCACTGCTGAGGGGGCTTGGCTGGGATGCAAGACTCCAAAGGACCTGTGATTCGGTTTTGTCAATTTCACATCTTTAACCCAGAGCCAGGCATGAAGGCAAACTCGAACTTAATATTCAATTTTCTAGTATGATTTCATAAAACAAAACAAAGCAAAAACATCTCATTTAAGAACACATAAGACATTTTCTTACACGCAAAGTATCTTGAAGTAGAATATTTATTAACTACAATAGGTTTTTGTTTTTTTGAGATGGAGTCTCACTCTGTCACCCAGCTGGAGTGCATTGGCATGATCGTGGCTCGCTACAACCTCTGCCTTCCATGTTCAAGCAATTATCCTGTCTCAGCTTCCCGAGTAGCTGGAACTACAGGTGCATGCCACCATGTCTGGCTAATTTTTAGTAGAGACGGGGTTTTGCCATGTTGGCCAGGCTGTGCTTGAACTCCTAACCTCAGGTGATCCACCCATCTCGGACTCCCAAAGTGCTGGGATTACAGACGTGAGCCACTGTGCCCAGCCAACTAACTAGAACAGAAGTTTTATAACCTTCCATGAATATGCCTCTTTTTACTATAAGACAAATTCATAGCTTTGCTGCAAGTTCAGAACCAAATTTTGTAGAAAGGGCACCTCTTTCTACAATCCCTCTTTAAAAAAATCCTTTACAGGATCTTCCGCTATATCCCCGGCTGCCAACAACTAGAAAAGCAAGAGTTTCTCGGGCAGTGAATGGCTGTGCATTGAGGTACTTAGAACCACCCATGCCCTATTATTCATTGGTTCTACTGAGAGAGATCCAAAGAAAGACAAGGACCTGATTCCTGCCCACAGGCAATAGATGGGAAAAGAAAGCAGGCTTTTGTGGCATAGCTAGAGAAAACTTCCAAAACAACATATATGATTAAGAGTGTTTGGTTCTGGCTTTCAGTGAATTCAGGGTTAGAGGAGTACTTTAGTCAGTTAAGCTGCTTAAAGATGGGGTATACTTTTTGGATGTTTATACGAAATATCTATCTTGTGAAAAGAAAGCTGCATAATTGTACCTCCTAAATTTGGGAAGGGTGTGGACAGCATGAATGGGCTTTTCATAAATCAGCTAAGAGCACTGAGAATGATTTACCTTGTACTAGAGGCAAGCTCATTTCCCCTCTGGGCCTCAGTTTCCTCATCTATAAAAGATGGGGTTCAACTGGAAAATTCTGTGGGTTTCTGCCAACTCTGCCATCCTGAGGGTAGGGACTCTGGCTGTGTCTCTATGTACAGCAGTAGGCCAGGTCTGCACACTGGTCCAGTTTTTGGAAGAATCTACTCAGCAGGAGAGGGTATACGATGACTATGCCTTGACAGGCAGATGACGAGGTCATTTCCAGCCAAAGTTCCTGAGGCTATTTTCATATAATACTTACAGCAACCTTTCCTTACCTTGGTGCATCTTCCCTGAGGGGCTACATCAAACTTCAGGACAGAAGGCATCCCTGACTTTTGCTAATTTGAAATCCTAGCAACGTCTTTACGTTCTCTCCATCAAACTTTTGAGTTGTTTGATGGAGTTGCCTAATTTTCTTTCTAAACTCATATGCTCTCATTTATCTATTTCCCTAGGATCTCTGTCACTCTCTCATGTTCAGATTAAGTTATACAATCAATTTTATTATCCTCCACTCTCCACTCAAATAAAACCTAAATTGTATCATCAAAGTATTTCTGGGAGATATTAATAACACGTTATAAAAGTTAAAGCCATTTTTTGTTTTTGTTTTTGAAATGGAGTCTTGCTCTATCACCCAGGCTGGAGTGCAGTGGCATGATCTCACTCACTGCAACCTCCACCTCTCTGGTTCAAGCCATTCTCCTGCTTGAGCCTCCCAAGTAGCTGGGATTACAGGCGCCTGCCACCACACCCAGCTAATTTTTGTATTTTTAGTAGAGATGGGATTTCACTATGTTGGCCAGGCTGGTCTTTAACTCCTGATGTTGTGATCCGCCCACCTAGGCCTCCCAAAATGCTGGGATTACAGATGTGAACCATTGTACCCAGCCAAGTTAAAGTCATTTTTAATTAACATCATACTATGCTCATAATTATATTTTCCATAGAGTTTTTTAAACTTATGGAATCCTCATCAAAAGTGGAGTTTGGAGATTTTTCCTTATACTTTTTCC
Source organism: Callithrix jacchus (assembly GCF_049354715.1). Taxonomy (NCBI): domain Eukaryota; kingdom Metazoa; phylum Chordata; class Mammalia; order Primates; family Cebidae; genus Callithrix; species Callithrix jacchus. The sequence goes on along the minus strand of NC_133503.1, from coordinate 133,157,784 downwards.
AGATAATAATATAGTAGACCTCTCCCATTAATGAGGCGTGTTCTGTAGCTGCTTTCTTCTATGAAGCAAGGAGAACTACTATTGATACATTTTAGCATTTCCCAAGTATATCCCAACTAACACCATGCAAATACAGAACAAGGGCACCCATAATCTCTGCGGTAATTTGTATGCAATGTTTGATATTGGGAAACAAGTTTCTAGAATTACACTAATTAATTAAATTAATTAAATATCATATAGTTAAGGTACAGGTCTCTGTCATGTTAGTTTAATTTGAAACCATAACCTTTAGTTTTAACTAGCATGAAAGTCGTAGGCAAGAATTTCTCAAAACACATCCCTCTTGGACAGAAAACTTTATCTGTGCAGTCTGAGAGCTTATTTGCCTATGAAAATGTTTATATGGCTTCTGGAAAAAAGTTGAGAGTCTTTACACTGCAGGGAAGATTTACCCAAATCAATCTGGCCCTTGTGACTGACCTCAAGGATCAAGTCAATAAGAAAATATCAAGTAAGCCACAAAACTGCTTAATATATTTACAAACCAAGTTGATAGGCAGATGGGCTAAAACCATCAAGCCAGCTTAGGTTTGTGGACAGTCTAAATCCCAGTAGAACAGAGGCTGCTCATCATCCCCCGTCACTGCAAATAACAACAGAACTTGGCACAGGTTGCAGCAAACTTCAAAGACAAAGCTTCTCATCTACCACAGGAGAAGCACCTAAGCGCCCTGGCAGAAACAGTGCGGGGAAGCCGGAGGAGGGTCCCCGTTTCTATCAGCTCCAGGGCACCATCAGCCTCAGGCCTGCCAAGGGGCACCTTTTGATTCAGAGGAGCATGTTCCTAAGAGAAGGGGAGGCATTTCTGAATCTTAGCATCTCTGCTTGGTGGCTGTTTTCCAAATAAATGCTCTATCTCTTGTCTGGTAATAATTCCACAACCCTTCTCTGTATTTGTGAACAATCACACCTGTTGACACAAGACAGTCACAAGAAAAACCCTGAAAGATGGAAGGAGAAGCCATTAAATTTGTTTGTGCTCTTAGTTATTTCCAAGAGAAAGGTGGCATTGCAGCAAGCCATTAAAGCCACGTACCACATCAAAGCTAAAAAGCTGTCACATAAAAGCACCACCTGTAGCCACTCCTTTGAAAGAAAAGTCCTTGGCAAACAATGGCCAGAGTGAGCCAGTTTAATCAGGCAGGAGTCAAGACCACTGAGACATAAATTAAGCATTCATCCTTGAGTAGCAGCCAAGCAGCCAAGCAGCCAAAGCCCCCATAATCCCAATTAATCCCATTTTGTGCAGTTGCCCTTGGGCCAAGGGCAGAGGGGAAGGGAATCTGCACACGCTGGTTCTGCATCAGCTCTTTACCTTTACAGGGGGTGGGTCTATAATAAAGGAGAGCACCTATGCAAGTGTTCCCATTCTGATGTCTCTGGAGCAACTGCAGCCCTCCCTCCCCTGCCTGGCTTCTGTGATCTGTCAGCAAGAACTTACTTCAAGGGCATCCTACATTTTTGGAGAGTTAGGTGCTTGGGCTCCTTTGGAGACAGACATGATTCTGTTTCATATTCCTTTGTTTGTACAACTGAACCGACTTCTCATCGCCCACTCCTGCAGTCACACAGAATGAACGAATGCTCTAAAATCTCTCTGGAAATCATTTTTGCCACAGATCCTCTGCTCTGGCAGAAAAGTTACCTAGCTTCCCAGGGATAGCAAATTTCCTTCCAGAGAGCAGCTATTCTGTCTGCAGACAGAGTCAGCCTAGTGAGGCTGCTGCTTACCTCTCTCACTCCTTATGGGAAGGACATGGCAGTCTGAGCTCTTAAAACTCACCCTCCCGTTGGCTGCAGAGTCACTGTGCTCAGGCCCTCGGGTCCCCTTCTCACTTTATCAGAAGCCTTGACGATACCAGCTGAATGCAGAGGGTTCTGTGGTGGAGACTGCTGGATGACTGGTCACTTCTGGCCACCAGAAATCTTCCCTTCTTTGGCCACACTAGGAGGCCCTGTCTTGTAGTTGGAGGGAAGGTGACATGAAACTAGGTTTTCCCGGTGGAATGTGAGCACAAGTGATATGTACCTCCTCTTGCTTGGGCTCATAAAATCCTCCTGGACATACTCATCCACACTCTTTCTCCCTTTCTGTCTGAGATGGAAAGGCCTCCCCTCCTCTGCCTTTCTTCAAGTATTCTCCTGGAAGACAGATTTTAAAGGTGGCAGTGTCACCATCAGCCTGAGTCCCAGGGTGACTATCTCAAGCAGAGCCCTGCTTCCCAGCCACATCTCTGCTTGTCTACATGATTTATCTTTTCTTCTCTCTCTCTTTTTTTTTTTTTGAGACAGAATTTCACTCTGTTGCCCAGGCTGGAGTGCAATGGTGTGATCTCGGCTCACTGCAACCTCTGCCTCCCAGGTGCAAGTGATTCTCCTGCCTCAGCCTTCTGAGTAGCTGGGATTACGGGTGTACACCACCATGCCTGGCTAATTTTTACATTTTTAGTAGAGACAGGGTTTCACCATATTGGTCAGGCTGGTTTCGAACTCCTGACCTCGTGATCTACCCACCTTGGCCTCCCAAAGCCCTGGGATTACAGGCATGAGCCACCGCACCTGGCCCTACATTATTTTTCACCTCTGCTATAATAAGTGGTGAGCAGGAAATAAAATTCCATTGTGCTGAACAACTATATGCTTGGGTCTGTTTATTACTTCAGGCTGACCTCCCCTAACCATACAGGCTCAAAACACGTCAGCCTCCTGATGCTCTGTAGGCTCTACCCCCAGACCTCCAATCTCTGGCCACAGGTCAGGAGGGGAGGAAGAGAGGCCAAGGTGGCCATAGCTTCTGAGCCCAACTCCAATTTTTCCACTCTGAGCTTTAGAAGCTCCCTGATGACAAGGGACTCTATTCTAGTAAGTCTCTGTCCACAGTGACCCTTCCTGGGTGTGAGTGCTTTGGTTCTTGGTGGGCTGGCTCTAAGGGTTCTTCTCCATTCAGAGGACAGGCCTTTTTGGCAGTAGGCTCTGCTGAGTCATGCATAACTCAGGCCTATGAGTAAGCCCACTCAGGGTGATGGAGAGAAGTACTGACTTTTTGCAGGAATCGGGGTAAGAAGAAATCTGCATGCCTCTCACTCACGTCTGGGAAGATGGAAAAGCATTGAAACTTTTCACTCCAAATCAAATTTAGGAGAATGAGGGTCTGTGGGCTCTTGTTTTCACTGCAATGGGTCCTTGTCACTTGAACTTTGTTTTCTGAGGAGTGTCAAAGTTAATTTCCAGACTTCAGTTGTTTAAATAAAGTTGATAAAAAGAAATAAAAATTGGCCAGGCATGGTGGCTCATGCCTGTAATCCCAGCACTTTGGGAGGCCAAGGCAGATGGATCACCTGAGGTCAGGAATTCAAGACCAGCCTGGCCAATATGATGAAACCCTGTCTCTATGAAAAATACAAAAATTAGTCAGGTGTGGTGGCACATGCCTGTAATCCCAGCTACTCAGGAGGCTGAGGCCGGGGAATCACTTGAGTCTGTGAGGCGGAGGTTGCAGTGAGCCGAGATTGTGCCACTGTACTCTAGCCTTGTGAGAGAGCAAAACTCCATCTCAAAAAAATAAAATAAAAATAAAAATTATGTCTCCTATTATATTTATCTTTGAAGATGCTAGGCATTATGTTTTTAAAAGAAAATACAATAGATAATAATATTAACAGTCTCATGACCAATATACTGGTATCACAAGATTAGATTTAGGGAATAATTGGCATTGAGAACAGCACACATAGGACATTGTACACTTTGATCAATGTTAATTTCAAATAAAAACCACCGTATTTCAAATAGATAGGGCTGTTTTCTTTGAGAGACAAAAATATATACTATGATTTGAAAGAATCAGACTCCTTAAGAGGCAATGTAGAGAGGATATAGGTAAGATAAAAATTGTTATTTAAGAAGAAGATGTTTTACTCAAACTCATTGATGCTCAATTTATGTTTTTTCAAACTCTGCAGTTGTTGATTAGAAGTTACGAAGCAAGGAGAGAGGCAGTCTGCTCCGACAGAAAAGTCAGCTCCCCCTAGATATGTAACCCAGCTAAAACTGAGTTTCTTCTGGGTCTCTCACAACATTGCTGTGGAAATGTAAGTTTGGCAGTTTCTAAAAAAATTGGATACTTACCATATTACTCAACAATTATAATTGAGCATTTATCCCAAATAAATCAAAACTGACATCTATACGACAACCTGTATATAGCTGCTTTACTTGTAATAGCCAAAATCTGGAAACAGCCAAAGTGTCCTGTAATAGGTGAATGATTAAATAGACTGTGGTATACCCTTAACATGGGATACTACTCAGTAATAGTAATAATAAAAAAAGAACCAACTATTGATACATAACACAACTTGGATGAATCTCAAGGACATTATATTGAGTGAAAAGTCAATCTCGAAAGTCACTGTTGTACCAATTTGCTATATAAATACTGTATGCATTTAACAGTCTCAAATGACAAAATTGTACAGATTAAGAATAGACTAGTCATTCTAAGGGTTAGGGATGTTGGGGTGGGGTAAACTTGCAGAAAAAAATGAGTTTCTAATTTCCACTTCACATGGCACAGGTAATTTTAAAACTAAGCTCTTAACTATTTCTAACTCTGCATTTTCATATGTGTTAAATATCTTTGAAAAAGAGTAACCAGCTGGGCACAGTGGCTCACGCCTATAATCCTAGCACTTTGAGAGGCTGAGGTGGGTGGATCACCTGAGCTCAGCAGTTTGAGACCAGCCTGGGCAAAACTTTGCCTCCACAAAAACTGCACAAATTACCTGGGCATGGTGGCCCACGCCTATGGTCCCAGCTACTCAGGAGGCTGAGGTGGGAGGATCACTTGAGTGCAGGAGGCGGAAGTTGCAGTGAGCAGAGATCATGCCACTGCACTCCAACCTGGGCAACAGAGTGAGACCCTGTCTCAAAAAAAAAGTAACCAATGTCATTTTCAGAATAATAGTAATGCAAAACATCTTTTTCCATGTGAGGGAGTAATCAAATGATCTCTTTTGTTTGGGGAATTCAAAAGTGAGGCAGACACTCCCAAGGATAAATAAGACAATCTGTTGGACAGTGGGAGAGAAATAGTAAATGTCTGTTTCTATTTATTGTATATCCTATGTATTTAAAATATCTCAGAGTAGGATGGGTGCTGTGGCTCAGGCCCGTAATCTCAGCACTTTGGGAGACCAAGGTAGGTGGATCACCTGAGATCAGGAATTTGAGACCAGCCTGATCAACATGGTGAAACCCCATCTCTATTAAGAACAGAAAAAATTAGCTAGGCATGGTGGTGGGCACCTATAGTCCCAGCTACTTGAAGGCTAAGGCAGGAGAATTGCTTGAACCCAGGAGACAAAGATTGCAGTGAGCTGAGATGGTGCCACTGCATTCTAGGCTGGACAGCAGAGTGAAACTCCGTCTCAACTATATATATATATATATATATATATATACACACATATATACATACATACATATATACATATCTATGTGAATATATGTATATATCTCAGATTATATTTTATGATATACATTATTCATTAGTTTCATGGTACCAGGATATCATTGACATGTGTGAATATGGGGATACAAGCTCAAAAATGCTTTCCTGATGGGTGTACCTAATGTCAGCCCAGAGCAGGGGATCTGGCTCAAGCATCTCATTTTTTGATGTGTATGGTCAGAATTTGACAGCTGAAGCCTTTTGAAACATTCTCTGGTATAATATGGATTGTTCTTTTTTAACTGGGGGGAAACTATACATGTAAGTTACAAATGGGCAACAATGTGTTTGGAAAATGTAAGAAAATTGGGTCTATATTCTTTATCTCCAACTCACCCCCAGAGAACCTCCAAGTGGAAGAGAAACAGCTGTTGTTTCTGACATCTAAATAGTCAACTGTCTCTCACTAATTTATTTACAGATAAGAAAGCATCACTTCTCTCATTAGAAAATTCAAGATTTGGCTGGGTGCAGTGGCTCCTGCCTGTAATCCTAGCACTTTGGGAGGCCAAAGCAGATAGTTCACCTGAGGTCAGGAGTTTGAGACCAGCCTGGCCAACATGGTGAAACCCTGTCTCTACTAAAAATACAAAATTAGCTGGGTGTGGTGGCAGGCACCTGTAATCCCAGCTACTTGGGAGGCTGAGGCAGGATAATCACTTGAACCCAGGAGGTGAAGATTGCTGTAAGCTGAGTTCACGCCATTGTACTCCAGCCTGGTGACAAGAGTGAAATTCTATCTCAAAAAAAAAAAAAAAGAGAGAGAGAGAAAGAAAGAAAAAAGAAAAAAAAATTTAAGATTTTTTTCTTTAAATATCCATATTATTATTATTATTATTATTTAGAGCAAGATGAAATTGCCTTTGAATATCTTATGGCCAATTGCTATGGCTGTTGCTTTAACTCTAAAGGAGAGAATATTCCCTGCGAAGATGTCAGGAAAGCCCTGCCTGTTGGTCCTCTGTTTGCCCTCAACTGTTGGTATATGTGTCTGGGAGTCCTGCCTTTGGTCTTCTTTTCTTCTCACCCAGCATGCATTTCCTGGGTAATCTCATCAACTTTTATAGTTGTAACCACTTCGCCACTGTAAAAGGTAAGGCTCTATCTCCAGATAGATCATGCTCCTGCACACTCCTCAAATGCAACTGCCCACAGAGCATGTTCCATCAGTGCGGCCCCAACAAGCAAGCACACCTCCACAATCAGATTGAGCTCAGTATCTGGCAGGCCTCCTCATTTCAAACCTACTCCTTTTTCTATAGTCCTTATCCTTGTCTGTAATTTACATGTTCACTCTAGCCAGAATTATGGTGGTTATCTGAGATTTTTTTTCCTTTCTCTTGCATTTTACCTTGTGAGGTTTTACTTTTTTATTATCCCTAAATTCCTCTATGCATTAGACCTACATATATCAACATGAATGAATCTCAAAAACATAATACAAAGAAAGCAAATTGCAAAAGGATACATGGAATGATATGTAAAATTCTAAATATACAGAAGAGTAGTATATTTGGTTTATGGTTACATACACACAACTAAAACTAAAAATCATGTATGGAAGCCAAGTGCAGTGGTTCATGCCTATATTCCCAGCACTTTGGGAGGCTGAGGTAGGAGAATCACTTGAGATCAGGAGTTCAAGACCAGCCTGGCCAACACAGTGAAACCTAGTCTCTACTAAAAATACAAAACTTAGCCAGGTGTGGTGGCATGAGTCTATAATCCCAGCTACATGGGAGGCTGAGACAGGAGAATCACTTGAACCCAGGAGGTGGAGATTGCAGTGAGCTGAGGTTGTGCCACTGCACTCCGGCCTGGGTGAGAGAGCAAGACTCCATCTCAAAGAAAATAATAATAAAATAAAAAATAAAAATCAAGCATGGAAATACACTTGACCTCAGGACAGTGATGGCCTCTAAGGAGGAAGGAGAGGAGTAAGAACTGGGGATAAGGCTACATCCCTTTTTAAAAAGTGGAAACTTGTTGACACGTTAATTCTTGGTTATAGTCACATGGGTGTTAGTTATACTATTATGTGAATTTTCCTATATGTTCTAAATATTTCAGATTTAAAACTATTTTAAGGGGAAAAAAATCTTAGTTCCTCCCCTTACCTCCCTATCCCTAGGCTAAAGGGCCTTGTTCAGTTTCCTGATAATTCTTCCTGGATTACTAATAGTCACACAGTTTTCCCAGCCTCCATTTTTGTTTCTTTTTAGCCTATCCATCATATTCTGACAAAATACACATAATAAAACAAAAACTGGAGCATGTTATACACATTTGTGGCCCTTTAATGAGTCTATATTCGTTAGCCAAATCCATAAAAATGCTGCAGAACAAAAGACCACAAAAATATCAAGTGCATGCAACAATAGGCACTGATTTGGCCTATGAGTCTGAGTGGTCAGCTGAACTGACCTAGACTGAGCTTGGCGGGGATGAGTTGGCTCTGGCCCACCGTGCTGTCATCCTGCTAGCCTGGGCATGCTTTTCTGGCAGTGATGGCTCACATTCAAGTAGGGAAATGGAAATACACAAGGCCTCTTAAGACCTAGGCTTGGAGCAGGTACACCAACACCTATACCTCATTGTATTGGCCAAAGCTAGCCACAGGCCAGTTGGGCACGGTGGCTCACACCTGTAATCCTGGAATTTTGGGAGACCGAGGTGGGTGGATCACTTGAGGCCAAGAGTTCGAGACCAGCCTAGACAAGATGGCAAAATCCCATCTCTAAAAAAATACAAAAATCAGCCAGGCATGGTGGTGTACGCTTGTAGTCCAGCTACTCTGGAGGACAATGTGGGAGGATTGCTTGAGCCCAGGAGGCGGAGATTGCAATGAGCCATGATCACACCACTGCTCTCCAGCCTGGGTAACAGAGTGAGACCCTCTCTCAAAAAAAAAAAAAAAAAAAGTTGATCACAGGCCCAAATTCCCAAAGTCAAGAAGTAGAGAAACATATTCCACTTCTTTAGTGGTAAAAACTGCGGTCACATGGCAAAGGGTATGGATGCACAGAGGAGTGAAGAATTGGGGCCGATAGCACAATATTCCGTAGACCCTAGCATTTAAGGACAAATGTCCTTTCCCCCAGGCCTAACACAGTATTCTGTGCTGGCATCCGGAGCCACCTGTCCACCCTCATTTCTGTTGCTGTGTCCTTCATTCCCTATGCTCACACCATTCTGAACTGTCTGCATGTCCCTGCATGTGTTCTGCTGTTTTTGTCCCTCTGCCTGTGTATATATTATTCCCTCTGTCTTCACCAGGCAAACACCCACTTATTCTTCATGCCCTTGACTCAGATTTTCTTGACCAACCCTTTCCCACATGGATTAATTTTCAGCTTCCATCTTCATCCCAGCAGAATTGAGCACACCTCGTCTGTCTTTGTCTTCATTGTTTCTTGAATACACAATATGGAAACTCAGTGCCACTCTTCCTAGACTATGAATTCTTCCAGGGCAGAAAATATATTTTATCATATTGGTATCTTTGGTGCTTAGTACTTTATTGAGTCTTAATAAATGTTTGTCAAATTAAATGCAACCTTTTGGCTATTGATTAAACTTCCCTAGTTCCCAGAAACTAAGAAACATATGCTACAAAGAGAAGAGGGTAACTAGTCTAGTTTCCATGACAAGTTAAATGCTGGTTGTAAATTTTTTTTTTTTTTTTTTTGAAACAGGGTTTTGCTCTAACACCCAGGCTGGAGTGCAGTGGTGCAATCTCAGCTCACTGCAACTTCCACCTCCTGGGTTCTCCTGCCTCAGCCTCCTGAGTAGCCGAGACCACAGGCATGTGCCACCATGCCTGGCTAAATTTTGTACTTCAGTAGAGACAGGGTTTTGCTCTGTTGGCCAGGCTGGTCTCAAACTCCTGACTTCAAGTGATCCGCTCACCTCCGCCTTCCAAATTGCTGGGATTATAGGCATGAGTCACCACATCTGGCCCTCTGGTTGTAAATTAATACATTAATGTTTCGGTAAAATATTTATTTAGCTTAGAATCTGATCATTTTCATTTGAGCTAGTATGGGGGTCCAAACATTGAATCATGGAGCCACCAATAATATGCCACATATTGGCCAGGCATGGTAGCTCACACCTGTAATCCTAGCACTTTAGGAGGCTGAGGCAGGTGAATCACCTGAGGTCAGGAATTCCAGACCAGCCTGGCCAACATGGCGAAACCCTGTCTCTACTAAAAATACGAAAGTTAGCCAGGCATGGTGGCAGGCGCCTATAACCCCAGCTACTTGGGAGGCTGAGGTGGGAGAATCACTTGAACGCACGGGGCAGAGGATGCAGTGAGTGGCGATCACTTCACTCCAGCCTGGACAAAAGAGAGAAACTTCATCTCAAAAAAAAAAAAAAAGATGCCATATATCCTTGGAAGGTGTGGCTTAGGAGCTGACTGATCTTACTTGTTACATGACTAGGCAGTGCTCTATGAGAATAAAGGAGACTAAGGTATATTTGCCTTATGAAACTGCACATCAGCAGGGTGTGCTAAGGAAATCAGAGGGCAAATCCCTGACCACTGTGCTCATAACTAAAGTCACCTACCCTCAATTCTTGGAAGAGGCCCTAGAGTCAGACTCTGACTGAGGCCTTTATTATCTACTATTGCAGGAGAACAAAGGCAGAGACTGAATACACGATAGTCACACTCTGAGGGGATGTGCACCAAAACCTTCTTTAAGGCATCACTGGGTTTTGTATGCAAGGGCAGCCCCCAGGCAGAAACACTATTGCTACACCACTCAGATTCATAAACAACCCGAAGACTGAGTCAGTTAGGGACAAAAGTGAGCAGAGAACATACATCTAGAAACAATGGAATCACTGTTGTTTGTTTGCTTGTTTATCTGGAGGAGAAAATGCAAATCAAAGAACAACAAAACAACTCTTTAATCAACCAAGCAGCATAAATGTCACCTCCAAGGCTTTATATATTGAAGTGAGAGCAAATTCCAGCATTAGCAAATGCTTTACTACTACTGGGAGAGAGGACTAGCTGCTTCATCTGTTCCTTCCATTTCTAATTTTCTTAAATTCAGGAAAATGTGGAAGATGACTTTATGCCAATATTACATGCTACAAAGCAGTTCATTTGGGTGGTTCTGGCAGAGAGGTTGTTCGTGAATGTTGTTAATGTACACTAGAAGACATCTGATGTGAAGTTCATAATTGAAATGTTATGAGCAGTTTAGCATATGGATCCTTCACATCCACTTAATTGCCAGTTTAGTAATAATTTTATGTAATGAGGCATTATTAATAATACGTGAAATACTAAATTGACGTAATGCCCTAAAAACGTAATATGACATTTGCCACTGAAAATGCATTATGATTCCAGGTGTCTTTACTATGATTTCAAAAACATATGTGATATTACATAAAATATTAAATCAGTCTTTAAAACAGCTTGGTTATGATGTATTTCAAGTTCATTCTCCAAATTATAGTCCATTTTTGACAGAAAGTACAAAACTTTGCTTGCACTTGTGGACTCGCATTTCTGCTCGAAGCTCTAGTGCCATTTGATGTTTGCCATCCTGTTCTTCCAGGGCCGAGGGGGCATCTGATATGACAGAGAGGGAAGCCAGACAGGGAAAAGTCTGATGTATTCATGATCAAGCATGAAGGAAACATGGGGAATCAAAAGCCAAATGCTTGCTATTGACAGACTCCTCAAAATTTCATCAAACAGGGATTGTTTTTTTGCATCTTAATACAGTTCTTAAAACCTTATGATTGGAGCCCTGATTATCATTTGCAAGGCCTGAGGGAAGAGTGCAATTGGAGGCCCATACACCATATGTTTACCTATTTGAAAGTTACAAGTGAAACTAACAAACTAGTAAATAAAATAGGATCTTTCTACCTCGACACATGTTCCATAATGACAAAATAGAAAAATATGTAAAAAGCCTTGCTTTTTATATGACTTAAAGTTATATCAAATATCAAAGACAACCGAATGACTGTCTTTGATTATTGTGCATGTTGGAGTGTTCTGTTATTGGGCTGGTAAAATTTGAATAAGTAACAAAATAAAAACATATACAATTCATTTAAAATTAAAATTTTGCCAATAAAATTTCTTTTTTTAATTTCAGCAAAATTATTAAAGATGCCATAATAAACATTTTAACATAATTTGTATTCTATTAATGGCAGTGACCTAAATGAATAAAAATAGAACGTAGATAGTATAGAAAGTCTAATATTTTTCTAACAAATTAAATATTAAGATATTATTTTTAATATATATTTTCTAAAAATTATTTTTCTTCTAAAATAATTATTTGTTAAACTTAAAAGGCAGATGAAAATTATAATTAGTAAATATTAAAATGTTTAGTCTATTTACTTAAGAAATGCTGAAAAATTGGTGGGATTTTTCTTTTTCTTTTCCTTTATTTTTTTGAGACAGGATCTTGTGCTGTCATCTACGCCCAAGTGCAGCGGTAAAATCATGGCTTACTGGAGCCTGACTACCTGGGCTCAAGCGATCCTCCACCTCAGTCTTGAGCAGCTGAGAATACAGGTATGTACCACCATGCCCAGCTAATTTTTTTTTTTGTAGAGAAGGGATTCCACTATATGGCCGGCCTCAAACTCCTAGATTCAAGTGATCCTCCTACCTTTGCCTCCTTTGCCTGTGCTAAGATTACAGACATGAGCCACGATATGCAACCACAAAACTTCAATATTTTGAAATTTTGATTAAATTGTTCTGAGTATTTTATAAAGATAAAACTATTTGCAGTTACAGAGTTCAACCTCCATTTGGCTGACAATTTAAAAAACAGGCATCACGCTTCCACATATATGTCTAGACAAATATCTATATATATGTATGTGCTTGTATATATGTATAAAAGAATAATATAAACTTTTTAATACTGTAAAACATTCTAAGCTACCATGTGTAGCTATTAGAACTACGGCAGTACCTTGTGAACCAGGGCTTGGAACTCAACTGGAACATGAAGAGAAGTAAGAAAGTGGGTGCTTAGTACTACTGGAAACAATCCTTCATAAGAGTCTAGTGCATTCATGCTGACAGGAAGGATTTGACAAGTTAATTAATTTGTCTTTTCTCTTACCTAAGCGCTTCAGCCACTTAAGTTCCTCTGCACTCAGAAGCAGAGTCCATCTCTAAATGTAGCAGTGGCACCACCCACAAGTTTTCTCAGCATTGGGATGCAGTCACCTTTTGTTCTGAGGACATAGGGCAAACTATAGAAAAATGTGTCTTGGCTGGGCACAGTGGCTCACGCCTATAATCCTAGCAATTTGGAAGCCCAAGAAGAGTGGATCATTTGAACCCATGAGTTCAAGAACAGGCTGGGCAACGTGACAAAACCCCATCTCTACAAATTTACAAAAAAATATTGCTAGGCATGGTGTTGTGTGCCTGTGATCTCAACACTTTGGGAAGCTATGGTGGGAGGATCATTTGAGCCCAGGAAGTTGAGGCTGCAGTGAGCCGAGACGGCACCACTGCACTCCAGCCTGGGTGAAAGAGCCAAACTCTGTCTCAGAAAAAGAAAAGTGTGTCCTGGGGCCAAAAAGGTGTAAGTCACATGAGCTGATGTTTAGGGGTTTGGGTGCCCTATGTCAGCACTGAGCACCAGATCCTAAGTGTTCCTTAAATTAGTGTATTTGTTCACACACATGTGTGTGTGACTATAGGGCCTTCTGAAGTACAGGCCCCAGAACAAGGCCATCCGTTGCCTGGCGGTAAGTGCAGCACAGCACGTGATGCCCACGCACAGAAGGAGTTTAATAAATGTTGCTTTCACACCAACTAATGACACTGCCTCATAGAATCTGAAATTGTCCCCTACATACCTTCCTGTTTGAGCCAGACTATATATAGCTCAAGCTGTCCTCCATCTATGTCTAGGGCTGGTTCGCCGGTTCACATAGAAGCTGCCATACTGTTAAAGTATTGAAGTACCTCCACATTTGTTAAACGGTAGTTGTCCCAAACTCCAAGAGTGTCTCCCACCTCCATGTACCTGCTCCTTCCTTCCCTGAAACACCTTCCCAACAATTCCACACAGAATCTCTCCAGTACCCTGCTTCAGTGTCTGAGTTGAGTTCAATATTCTTTATATCACCTTTGTACGTGTCTTATAGCAAGGCAGACAAGTACAGGTGAAAGAGAAAATGGATTAACACTGTTTGCACTTGTATCAAATAAATATATTTTAAAAGCATGATTACTTGATAGTATATTTCTGGATGCACCAACTTATCTGGATAATAGGAGAAGAGATGCCCTTTCATTATAAGGCTGGCTGTTGAAATCTGATTCCAAGTCAGCTAGGAGAGCTATTTCCAAACTGATAGATGTTCGGTGGCTTTTGTCAGGTGAGTTAGTGGCCTTTATCCAGTTCCAAAGACCCAGATGTCTAAATCACTAAAATCACTATTCTAAGCTGATATGTGATCTGATTAAGGTTCTTCTTGAGCTTTTTGGCTCAGAATTCATAACTAAATAGGAGTGGAAACTGAGACAGTCTATAACATATTCTGATTCTAAGGTAAAACTGAGTGCCTAAATGTGCTCAGCACTAACTCATTTTGCAGAAAAACCTAAAATTTAATCTTCATAAATGTTATTTTGGCACCTTTCAAAAAGTCAGCAACAAAACAATTGGTTATTAAATGCAGCTGAAATCATTTGTTTTAATTTCCAAACCCCAAATCAGTCTGACTGCTCCTAACCCCAGGTTGAGGGCGGCCTAGGATTTCTTCTAGAGCTTGGCCCAGTGTCCATAGTTAATGGATTCACACTTTATGTATTTTGACAATGTGGATGTTCAAAGGCAGATCCAGGTTTGGCGGGTCTTTACACTCATATAATTTACAAGTCCCTCCTTTAGATAAAGAATACAAAATCATAAATTTAAAATTGTTGGGGCGCCAACAGCTGCAGCTTACTGCAGAGTCAGCTCTGGTAGCCTCGCGGTAAGCCCACCTGTGTCTAGTTGGCTCTTCCCTGTGTGGTAGACACCAATGACTATGGAGCTATAATCTATTCTGCTTCTTGTAGGGTTTTTTTTGTTTTGTTTTGTTTTTATTTTTATTTTTTGCTGCTGCCTACCTTAAGGGAAATGCAAGTCAGGCAAAAATCTAGGTTTATGTAGTAAGAGAAAATGGATTTTCTATCATTTAAAAGTGATCTGCCTAATGAGCCACTTCTGCATCAAGTCTTGATAAAATGTAATCTGTGTGGCCACATGAAAAAGGGGTAGAATTTGGGCTATTTTCTTCAGACTTAAAATGGGAATAGCTGGGACTCATATCTGACAAACTCTTTCGAATCAACAATGCGGTGAAAACCCCTGTGTATTTTGGGATGGTAAGGAACGGGCAACAGGCAGATTTTTGTGCAGTGAATGCTTTCCCTCTCTTATTGCACCAGGCAAAGCAGAAGCTGGGGGTGGGAACTGACATTATCATGGCCTCTCTCAGAAATTTTAGGTGAGATGTTGCTTCTGAAGGTTTATTTCTAATTGGTCTTAAAGAATATATTATCATTTCAACCTATCTTCTTTGTAGGTTTATGGGAGATGATGGTTTTGAGAGTCAAGTGTGACATTATAAATAATAAATATTTGATCTCAGCCCTTGGTTCCTGGCAGAGAGCTCCTAAAGCCTTGCTTTTTCCTAAGTAACATGGATATTAGGAACATTTTTAGTTCTAATATTTGGTCTTTGACATTTTGGTCTTTGAACTCTCATATCCCTTGGAATTTCCTGGGTGACAGAGTGCCTTCTGTTGAATGAGATAACTCTTGGAGGGCTCCTGGAAAGCTTCAGGATGGAGACTGGTCACTAGAAAAGCCAAACCATGATTAGAGGCTTGAAACTTACAGCTGCATTTCCCATCCTCAGAGAAGGGGAGAGAGGCTAGAGACTGAGTTAGTAACCTATCATGCCTATGTGATGAAGCCTCCGTTAAAATCCCTAAGGGGTGGCGTTTGGAGCTTCCAGGTTGGTGAGGGTATCCACATGCCAGGAGGGTGGCATAACTCAACTTCACAGGGACAGACACTCCTGTGGTTGAGATTTCTCCAGACCTCATCCTATGTTCCTCTTCATCTGGCTATTTGTTTGTATCCTTTCTTACATCTGTTAGAAGAAACCAGTAAATGTAAGTGTTTCTCTGAGTTCCATGAGCTGTTATAGCAAATTATCAAACCTGAGGAGGGGGTCATGGGACCCTCTAATTTGTAGCCAAGTTGGACAGCAGTATGAGCAACCCACTGCTTTTGATTGACCCCTGAAGTGGGGGCAGTCTAGTGGGACTGAGCCCTCTACTTGTGGAGTCCCCACTAATTCCAGGTAGTATCAGAAATGAATTGTCAGACACCCAGTTAATAGAGAATTGGAGAATTGGTTGGTGTAGAAAATCCCAAGCTGTTGCTGTCTGATTGTATTGTGAAGTACATTTTTGGCCAGAAATGCAGACATGTGATAAATTTTGCCCAATGGAATGTGGGCAGAAGCCATGCATATCACTTTAGGCCTTGATCATAACAATTCTCCCTTCCCTCTCTTTTCTTTGTATGTCAGCCCAACATGAAGATCAAGTGGAGCCACTAGCTGCAAGAAGCCTGGGTCTCTGAAAGACCCTGTGGAGCAGAGTCTCCTTGTTTACCCTTATTGAGCTGACGTGAACTAGAAAGACAAACACACAACAACAAAACCCATATATGTGTTACACCACTAAGATTTTAGGGCCATTTATTAGAGCAGTTTACTCACCTTGATTAATAAATCTTATAATCTTTATATGAAAATAATACTATTATAATTATTTTCTCAATTTATACATACAAATAAAAGTAAAGCATAAGAGATGTGCTGATTATTCCAGGAAAAGTCTAGAACATGCCTGTTCCCTAATGACTTTAACAGATGTCAACATTTAGTTCTACAGTCTTGTAAATATCAGACTTCATTTTTGGTGGATAAATGTCATAAAAACGTATGGCTACTATTTATTTCATTTGTTTCCTTCTCCTGAAATCCATTTTTGAAAACCTTTCAGTTTTCAGAAAGTTATTCACTGACCAAATGGTCACAACAATGTGTCAGAATACAAGGAGGAGTCCTCCTTAACAAGGAAAAAAAATAACTGCATATGGAGTTTTTCATTCTTCTAATTTTTAAAATCTAATCTCACCTTTTGTTACAGTAAGAACAAATGTGGGCCGGGCGCGGTGGCTCACGCCTGTAATCCCAGCACTTTGGGAGGCCGAGGCGGGTGGATCCGAGGTCAAGAGATCGAGACCATCCTGGTCAACATGGTGAAACCCCGTCTCTACTAAAAATACAAAAAATTAGCTGAGCATGGTGGCGCACGCCTGTAATCCCAGCTACTCAGGAGGCTAAGGCAGGAGAATTGCCTGAACCCAGGAGGCGGAGGTTGCAGTGAGCCGAGATTGCGCCATTGCACTCCAGCCTGAGTAACAAGAGCGAAACTCCATCTCAAAAAAAAAAAGAATAAATGCTTGTGCCATTGGTACATGCTCACAAGAAATGCTTTTCTGATTGTTAAACACTAATTCTTGCATTTATGCAATACTACAATGGATATTCTATTTTTAAAATATATGCTCAGTATATTCAAATAAATTCTCACTTGCATAATTTGCTCTTGAAAATGACTTATTCCATCGCAAAGTGTCTTTAGTCACCCCAATCCTGTATTATCTCTGTGACCAAATTAAGAACGTTTGGCTCATAAGCATAACCTCCAGTTATTTTTCTCTTAGATTCTTTCAATAGACTGTTCAGAGATTAGTTTTCCCCACACAGAGTCATTGAACTCAGTCATCTCAAAATAGCTAAAACAAAGCAATATGGATCAGCTCCAGGTTCAATGGTCACACTGTAGGAACACAATTCATTTGTTAATTAAATGCACACTAGCTACACCACTGTCTCCTGCAAGCTTCAAATTTCTGTTTGTGGGAACTGTTGGTTTGTCTAAGGAATGGAAATAAAACACACCTCCCTCTGCTCTTGCTAAACATTCTTCCTTGGAGCTTTTCTCCCATGCTCACTTTTTAAATGTTTGTTTGTAGATTAATCTAGTGAAATTTTTCTGAATGTTAACCCCTCCACTTGTTTCCCAAAAAAGGAAAAACATAAATCAATAACTTCATTTGATAGTAACACCAGTCTGGTGATAGTGACCACCAACTACCGCTTTATGGTTCTACCCAGAAACTGCAGAAATCAATCTACTTTGAACACAAACTTGTAGACAGATTTTGTCCTGAATATGGCTCAAGTCTGTGTGATAGTGAGCTCTTCAAAGTCAGGGACTCCATCTATTTAGTTTTTTTATGTATGCCAGCACCCAGTACAGTGCCTACAACACAAATATGTCTCAAAAAAATATTTTGTTGAAAGAGGGAAGTATCAAGAGATAAGGCTGGAAAACATACGTCATGTAAAAAAACTTGGACTTCATCCTGGAAAAATCAGTAATTTTTTTTTTTTTAAGATGGAGTCTCACTCTTTTGCCCTGGATGGAGTACAAAGGCATGGTCTCAGCCCACTGCAACCTTCACCTCCCAGGTTCAAGTGATTCTCCTGCCTCAGCGTCCCAAGTAACTGAGATTATATGCGCCCACCACCATGTCCAGCTCATTTTTTTATTTTTAGTAGAGATAGGTTTCACCATGTTGGCCAGGCTGGTCTCGAACTCCTGACCTTGTGATTCGCCCTCCTCGGCCTCCCAAAGTGTTGGGATTACAGATGTGAGCCACCCTGCCCAGGTGAAATCAGTAATTTTAGGGAGGTACATGAGCAAATTTTCATCTCTAGAAAGCTCCTTCTGGCAACATCTACTAGATGCAGTGGATCCTAAACTATCTGGGAGAGGGGACGCTGCCTGTTTTTTTTTTTTTTTTTTTTTTTTGAGACGGAGTCTTACTCTATCACCAGGCTGGAGTGCAGTGGTGCAATCTCGGCTCACTGCAACCTCCGCCTCCTGGATTCAAGCAATTCTTCCGCCTCAGCATTCCGAGTAGCTGGGACCACAGGCACATACCACCATGCTCGGCTATTTTTTGTATTTTTAGTAGAGATGGGGTTTCACCATGTTGGCCAGGATGGTCTGGATCTCTTGACCTCATGATCCTTCCACCTCGGCCTCCCAAAGTGCTGGGATTACAGGCGTGAGCCACCGCGCCCGGCCCTGCCTGTCTTATTCATGGTGGTATCCTCAGTACCGAACATAGTGCCTGGGACGTCGGAACTACTGAAGATATATCTACTGGATGAATAAAGAGAGTCCATGAAGCTAATCTCCAAATCTTCCAGAGAGGTAGAGAAGATTCCGGGGCCTCATGGAGAAGTGCGACCTCCTCAAGGTTTGCCCTGTGGTTTGATTTCTGCGCTAGTAGCAGGTCCTTGACCCATCTGAATAAAAAATTCATTAGAGCAGAGGGAGACAGCGCCTTGACCTGGAGAAATCTGTTTAGTTCCACTTACACGTATCTTTTGGAGCTAAACTAGTACTGATTCATTCCCTAAGATATAGAGAAGGATAAGCCATCCTTTTTGAGAACATTTTCCCAATGGACATTTGCAAGATACCCGGATGTCCTCTTCAGTTCATTCCCAAAGTAACTGCTCCCAAGGAAGGGTACCAACCATACCACCAGCAGCGAATTTTATGGTTGATAAACGTGTTTCAGTCTTTAGCTCCCAGATAATGTGTTTCCATGGGTCAACTGGGCAGCCTCAGGAGTGCCGACCTTTTAAATGTGGGCATCACAATCTGATGTGTGAGACGGTTTAGTGCCTCTGGTGTCCACATAGCTTAGTAAGTCCTGCTTCTCACAAAGCCATCTCCCCTGCTAACCCTGACTGTTCCCAAACATAAATGAGAAAATTAAACATTTACCTTGATGAGAAAATAGTTCTCTCTCATTGACACCTCCTCATACCCTCACCAATGTGATTTAGTTATAGTTTTTAGTAGCTGTTTTTACATTTTTAATTATTTTGCAGTGTTAAAATATGTAATAATGGATAACTGTGCAATACATTAAATACTTATGGGTATGTTGTGCCTTCTGTTATAATATAAAATCCATCTATTCTGGTTGATGGGTTTTAACCTCACACAGAATACTTTAAACTCCATTTGGACTTGTGCCTACAATCACCTTAGCAAAGTCTCTTAAGTAACTGCGCACAGCCTAATTAGTATGCATTATCAATTAACAAACTTAATAGCCGGCAGATTGATTAGATCCTCTGTTGCAGGGGCAGAGCTGAAGCGAAACAGAATGAAAAATCATTGCACGCATACACTGCAGCTTTGTTATTTTCTCCGATCCCCTCCTCCTCCTTCACATTCCTTTAATTAATGCATGCATATGGTTCTGCATATCTGGTGAACCCGAGTTTTCCTAACTCTTTCATAAAGCTCTTTTTGAAACAGAGGGTATCCATGCCTCCCATTTCTTTGGGGGCTTCTGTATAGATCATTTTCACCCCTCTTCTTGCCCTTTGCATAGCACTGAATTTTAAAGGGCTACTTCTCCCAGCCTGATTATCCTCGAGGTGGTGGAAATGGGAGAGGAATACAAAGATGAGTGGGAAGCGTGTGCTCTTTAACACAGAGGACCGCTAGGGAGTCACATCGGTGGGGCTTTGACAACCGTAAAGCACTTCTGGCAATGATTTCCAAAAAGAATGGTACAAATGGACTGTCCCGTTACATCTTGTCTATTTTTGATGGACTGGAAACAATATGAATAAATGAAGGAAAATTCACATTTCCTGAAAGCAGAGATCAAGCTAAAAGGAATTGCCAACTGCTCTGTTCATAAAATGCTGGCATTATAAGAATTTTACACCTTCTATAAACATTCAACACAGAACTCTAAAAAGACTTCCAAAGGCATTTCTAACACCATAAATTGCCACCTTGCAGTACTAGTTTGAGTTTTATTTTTCTATTTTAAACTAAATAATGGTTTGTGCCAGTTTTTTAATTTATTAGCTGTTCTCAGATATCGTATCTTTTTGTTTCTATGTGGTAAGAGTTATAATTAGGTACAGAGGAATAAGCACAGAGAAGCTTTAATTTCTAGTTTTGAGGATGCCCAAATGCTTGTGTTTTATTGACTGTTCCCTCCAAACTCATATCAGGGATAACCCCAGGAACCAGAGGTCAAGTCCAGTTTTTCCTGATGGTTGTTGGAAAGAAAGAAGGCCCTGCCTGCCTCTCCGACCGCAGCTCCTGCAAGCTCCCCATTGTCCCTGTCACTCCAGCCATGCTGGCCTTTCTCATTCCTCGTGGAACACATGGAGCTCATTCCTCTCACTTTTTTCCCTCTCCATGGGAGGCTCATTCCCAGCCATCCTATGGCTTGCTTTTTTTAATTATGTTGGTCTCAGCTCAAATGTCACCTCGCAAGAGAAGCCCTCCTTGATCACCCACTCTGTAGTAATGCCGACCTGCTTGCCCAACCACCAGTACTTCCCTCCACCCTATCATATGGATGTCATGATTCTGGCGGGGAGTGAAGATATTAAATAAAGAAGCAAATAGTTACATTATCTCGCCCATCTTCTTCTTTATGTAATGTCTTCATCCTCTGTAAGAATGTGAGTTTCCCAATAGCAAGGACCTTATCTGTTTACTTACAGTGTTTGACTTCAACAATGAGCACAGCACCTGGCACATTTAGAAGCTTAATGAATATTTGTTGAATGAAAACATGATTGGACAAATGAGTGGGGAATGAGAAGGAAATGAGCATTAGTGTGTATGTGTGAGAGTGAAGAGAAAGGGCATCAAGACAACCCAGAATTATACCAAATTCACAAAATGAGCCAATAGGTAAATGATTTGAAGAGACATTGCTGCAAAGTAGATATACAAATGACCAATAAGCACATAAAGAGATGCTCACCATTAGCCACTAAAGAAAGCAAACCAAAACCACAATGAGATGCCAGTGCACACCCACTAGGATGGCTAGAATTAGACAAATTATCACAAGTGTTATAGAGGATGTGAAGAAATTGGAATCTCCACATATGTCTAGTGGTAATGTAAAATGCTGTATCTTCCATGGAAAATGGTCTGATAGTTCCTTGAAATGTTTAACAGAGTTACCACATGACCCAGCAATTCTACCCCAAGCTATATCCCCAAGAGAAATGAAAATATAAGCCCCCACAAAAATTTGTACATGAATGTTCACAGAGTTTTCATTCACAATAGCCAAAGAGTAGAAACAGCCCAAAAGTCTATCAACTGATACATGAATAAATAAAAGGAACATGCTATAGCCGGAAAATGGATTATTATTTGGCTATGAAAAGGAAGGAAGTACTGATGTAAGGCTCATGAATAAACCTTAAAAACATTATCCTAAGGGAAAGAAGCCAGTCACACACACAGAAAACCCCCTATTGTTAGACTTCACTTATATAAAATGTCCAGAATAGACCAATGTAAAGAAACAAAGAATACACCAGTACTTGCTTTAGACTTGGAGGAGGGGGAAATAAGGAAGGGTCTCAGATTTCTCTTTGGGGTGATGAGAGTGTCATAACTGATTGTGGTGATCGTTGTACAACCGTGTAAATATACTAAAAAATATTGAATGGAACTGTACGGTATGTGAATTACATGTCAATAAACTCATCTTTGAAAAAAAGAAAAACCCCATAAAGGCAATTGGAAAGGAATGGCCAGAGATATGAAGAAAACCAGGAGCACACCATGTCACAGAATGTTTCATGAAAGAGGAGGTGGTCATCAGTGGTCAATTCAGTCAGAGAACAAGTCAGGCAGGACTTAAAAGTGCCCAGCAGAGCTACAAGGAAGGTGCTCAGCAACTTTGCCAAGACTAACATGGGCTGCAGGGAGCCATCTTAGTCAGGGTTCTCCAGAAACAGATTCTGAGGTAAAGAGCACATGTGTTTACCACTAGGCCAGCTGTCAGCCAGAGCTGAATCCTCAAGGGACTCTGGTATGTGGTGTGAGCACACACTTCAATATTGTCCTGCCCAGGCAAGAAAGCTGGGGTATTTATACACCAACTCTGGAGTCCCTGGTCAAGGCCTGCCCCCACAGTGTGAACTCTCTCTTCAGCACTTCCATTGCTGGGTGGAGTGGCCTTCTGCGGCCCAGGGAACAGGTACAACTTGCTGGAAGTCACCAGAAAGCACTAAAATTCCAGGAGCTGCAAAGAGACATGCATTGCACCAGGAGGGTTGGCATGTTCTTTGAGGAGGAAGATTGGTCAAGGCTGAAAAAGGCAGTGGTAAGCAATGCAGAGCACAGATGCAGGGGCCAGAAGACTACTGTCCTCCAGTCTCAACTGGGAGGGGAGGCCGGAGGTTAGGGGAGGATACAAGAGAGGATACAGGCTTGAGAAAGGAGGGAGACAGCTGCTGACGTGAAGCTGGGCATCTTCTACCTGCTGAGAATGGGGGAGGTGGCAAGGTCAGAGGCTTGAGGAAGGGGAAGCGGGCCTCACTTAACTGGAGCCTGGCCCACTCTAGGACAAATTCTCCAGGTTCCACACTGACTCAGAAAATGTTCCCCACCTCCTGCAGCCCGCCATGATCCCATTATGTCTCTGCTCACCTCCATTTGAGCCCTTTTGTTTCCCTTTCATGCATCCATCCATCAGCAATCTGTGGGCCCCAGAAAGGTGCTGGCCACAGCGGCGCATTGCCTGCCTGCCCTCAGGAAACACTCCCATCAATATAGTTTGGATATTTGTCCCCACTCAAATCTCATATTGAATTGTAATCCCCAGTGCTGAGGTGGGGTCTGGGGGAAGGTGTTTGGGTCACAGAGGTGGATCCCTCATGGCTTGGTCCTCTCTTCACCATAGTGAGTGAGTTCTTTCAAGATCTGGTCAATTAAAAGTGTGTGGCACCTCCTCCCACCTCTCCCTGTCTTGATCCTATTTTCATCATGTGATATGTTTGGTCCCCCTTTGCCTTCTACCCTGATTGGAAACTTCCTGAGGCCACGTTATGCTTCCTGTACAGCCTCAAGAACCATGAGTCAAATAAGCCTGTTTTCTTATAAATTACCCAGTTTCAGGTATTTCTTTATAGCCCAAGAATGGCCTGATACACCCAAGTAAGAATATATTAGGTTGGAGCAAAAGTAATTGCAGTTTTTGCCATTAAGAGTAATGGCAGGGCGGGCACAATGGCTCACACTTGTAATCCCAGCACTTTGGGAGGCCAAGGCAGGTAGATTAATTGAGGTGAGAAGTTCAAGACCAGCCTGGCCAACAAGGCAAAACCCTATCTCTACTAAAAATATAAAAATTCACCTGGCGTCATGGCACATGCCTATAAAAAAAAATCCAAGCTACTCAGGAGGCAGAGGCAGGAGAATCGCTTGAGTCTGGGAGGCAGAGGTTATAGTGAGCTGAGATCACACCACTGCACTCCAGCCTGGGTGACAGAGTGAGACTCTGTCTCAAAAAAAAAAACAAAAAGGGCAAAAACTGCAATGACTTTTGCACCAATCTAGCTTCTAAGATACATGGAGGACAGTAAAGCTGTTTTAAATTGTCAGTTTATCTATTTTATGCCCAAATTACCACAGCACTATTCTCTGTGGGGTGAGACTGAGGAGGGTGGAATCAGGGAGCAGGGAAGAGAATGGGCACAGAAATGGAGGGGAAGGGAATGGAGGGTCTGCCCTGCCCTCAGTACTGTTGCATACACATGCTACACCCATCATGCAGGCTCTCACAGCAGCCTTCTAAGATGTGACTTCCTCCAGAACAGAACAGTTTCACACTCCTTCTACAGCCCTAGCTCGTAGGTTCCAAGTAAATGCTTTTCAGGAGGATTGAGCTAATTGGGGGCAGCCCGACGCAGTCAGGTTGTCCCCAGGCTTCCTTCCCCAGCTAGCTTCCTCCTGGCCCTCTCCTGGGCCTGCATTTTGGTTTAGGCCCTTTGCCAGCTCCTGTTCAGCCACGGCTTAACCCCTTCCCAGTCCCGTCAGTCTTCTCACCCTCATCCTCCACATGCCAGTGGGTATTTT
This sequence comes from Callithrix jacchus, assembly GCF_049354715.1. Lineage (NCBI taxonomy): Eukaryota > Metazoa > Chordata > Mammalia > Primates > Cebidae > Callithrix > Callithrix jacchus. The sequence goes on along the minus strand of NC_133503.1, from coordinate 133,133,110 downwards.
GTCCTCTCAAACCTGAGGAGAATCTCACCTTTATCTTCTCCAACCAGTGCAGTCCCTTCTTTCCCATGTGGTGGGAGCATTTCAGACAATGCTCCTCATGAGTCCCACAGTTTTGGATTTCCCACACCATTTATATTTCAAAAGACAGATTTGTGAAACCATGATTTGCCAACTTAATAAAAACACCAAAAATTGCCATGTCATAATTTCATATGAGAAAGAACATTTAACCACCACAACAAAATCTCTCCAAAATAGGAAGCACAGGTTTTCAGAATGAAGTTGGAAGGATGCCTTCCATGACAGCCCAGTTGGTAAATACATAATTTTTCTTAGTTTTTTTTTTCCATTGTGTTACCGATTGGTCAAAATTCTGCCAAAGAACAGCGTTGAGAACCATTGGTCTATGTGACTTTAAGAGTAGGAATTTGAGGCCAGATGAAAGCATGGCTGGAAGGGAGAAGTATTGGGGGTCATAGTGGACAACATGTAGACATCTGCCAACATTATCTGAGCATGTGTTAACAATATCCACAGCCAACTGAGTACTCCAGGACCTTCTTGGCTGCCTTCTAGTTCCTGAAACCTTTATCTGCTTCCCACTTCAACTCTGACTGTATGTCCCCCAAATCTAGCTTATCCTTCACTTCCCTTGGGCTGCTTCTAATTCCTTACAACATTTTATCAGCTGTCATAGGGAAATTAAAGTACTTTTCAGATACTCTGACAATATTCAAAAACTACTTTTACTAGGACAGCAAATCAAATTAGTTGCTGGGGTGACTTTTTACTGGTGCCTTCTAATTCTTGGCCTTTGCTTCTACAGGTACGTATTTAGAACCTAGTCTGCCAGGGTTAATCCAGTAGCAATAAGCTACCTAGTACCCAGATTGTGGTCTTAAAGGCAATTTTCTACTAAAAAGAATCAGCGCTCCTTGGAAAAGTGGTTGATTTTAGGTCTGTATAAGGTGAGCCTGGAATATGTTGTCATACCAGAAAGCAAGAAAGCTATCAAAGACAACCAAGGTAATATCAAAAGACACAGAAGACAACTTGAAGGGGCTACTCCTATTCAAAGATGAAAGGACTTGAGCATCAAAAAGAAAAATAACACATGGAATGGATTGAAACGTATCACATGTATTAAAACCTGTAAGAGCACAAAGATAAAGACATAATTGATAACTTTGGAAGATGCTTGAGAAACAACTGATTAGTCAGGAACTTGATTAAGAAAAAGAATCAAACATTCACCCTGACTTTTCTGTTCCAACAACACTTCAAGGTAACCAAATAGATGTTAGGGCAAAGTTCTTCTCCACAGAAGAATTGTAGCTAACAAATACAGAAGGGGCAATAGAGTTATATCACTATTTTGCAACATTTTAAAGAAATCATGGATCTAAACAACTATCTCCAGTACTGCTAAAACCATTAAGTAAAGGACCAGTGGGAAACTTCATGTAATGATCAGGCTAACAACACTTGAACCTACCGATCAATTGTAAAATTACAAAAACAGAGACAGCTGGACATCGTGTGCCTCCTGACTCAATGGAACATGAAGTGCACACGTCATTATGTTCACCGAGGTGGTCTTGCCAAAACAAAGAAAATAGAGCCTAAATCTGAATAAGAGGCTCTATTTTACTACAGGACATACAGAGAACAGAAGAATGTGTTAAATTGTGGGAATGCATTCAGCAAGATCCAGAATACAGGAAATGCCATAGGAAAAATCACCTGCTTTCTTCAATGAATAAATAGCAAGAAAATAAAAGAAGGGAGGACCTAGATACTTAAAAATGCTTTAGAGATGCATCGGTAAGATGCAGAGCATGTAACTGGCTTGGGTTCTGAATAGGACAAAATGTTACAATGCAAATGGACAAATCTGAATATTTACTGGATATTTAGTGATAGTAAGGAATGACTACTTTATAGATGTGATAATGGTAGGGTAGTCATGTTTTTAAAAAAGTACTTATCTTTTAGAGGTATATACTGGAGTATTTTTAAAAGAAAGTGCTTTATGCCTGCAATGTTTTAAGATAGCCCAGAGGAGGAGAAGAGGAGGGAGAGGTGTCCAGGTAAGCAAGATGGGGCAGGTGCTGCTAACTGCTCGAGTGAGATGATGAGTACATGGTATATTATCTTCCTACTTTTATATATGTTTGGAATGTTCCATAATAAAAAGTAAAACCCTAGCTTCCCAAAAGTTGTTAGCAATGTGCTTTCCTGCCATAATGAGCACACTAAGATTATAATCGATAGGAATAAAACAAGCAAAAAAGCTTGCTAGCTGGGCATGGTGGCTCACATCTGTAATCCCAGCACTTTGGGAGGCCAAGGCAGGCAGATCACTTGAAACCAGGAGTTCGAGATCAGCCTGGGCAACATGGTGAAACCCTGTCTCTACTAAAAATAGAAAAAATTGGCTGGGCATGGTGGTGCGTGCCTGTGGTCCCGGCTACTCAGGAGGCTGAGGCATGAGAATCACTTGAACCTGGGAGGCAGAGGTTGCAGTGAGCCGAGACCCTGTCTCAAAAAAATATATAAATAAAAGCTTGCCTCCCACTTAATTTTAATGTACCCCACAAATGAGAGTCTGAGACTGAAGGAAGACTTTTTTTTTGTTTTCCACAGTAACATAGTAACATATAAAGAGAATGGCAATAAGACAAATGGGTGGCAAAAAAGCTACATGGTTTCTCTTCCAGACACTGTATAACAACAAGGAAAAAGAAAGAACTAAACTATCATAATGCAGGCTTGATGTTTCTCATGGAAGCAGATGGGAATAGTAACAATAATAGCTAACACTTACTGAGCACTTACTAAATGCTAGTCACTGTGCTAAGCACTTTATAGTACATACAACACTAAAGAATTAGTGACACCCCCCTTCCAGCTACAAATATGCTAAACACACCAGGCCAGTCTGCTTCTTCCTCTGTGGCCTTCACCCATTCTGTTGCTTCAGCCTTATAATCGCAGCTTTTTTCCTTCATTTTTTTTTTTTAGACATAGTCTCACTCTGTCGCCCAGGCTGGAGTGCAGTGGCACAATCTCGGCTCACTGCAACCTCCACCTCCTGGGTTCAAGTGATTCTTTGGCTTCAGCCTCTCGAGTAGCTGGGATTACAGGTGTGTGCCACCAGGCCCAGCTAATTTTTTGTATATTTAGTGGAGACAGGGTTTCACTGTGTTAGCCAGGATGGTCTCAATCTCCTGGCCTCGTGATCTGCCTGCCTCAGCCTCCCAAAGTGCTGGGATTACAGGTGTCAGCCACCACACCCAGCCTTTTTTTTTTTTTTTTTAATACAGGGACTCTGCTGCTCAGGCTGCAGTGCAGTGGCACAGTCATAGTTCACTGCAGCCTCAAACTCCTGGGCTCAACCTATCCTCCTATCTCAGCCTCCCAGTAGCTGGGACTACAGGCATATGTCACTGGGCCCAGCTAATTTTTTTTTTCTTTTGTAGAGACAGAGTCTCCCTCTGTTACCCAGACTGGTCTCAAAATCTTGGCCTTGAGCCATTCTCTCACCTCAGCCTCCAAAACTGCTGGAATCACAGCCATGAGCCATCACACCCAGCTACAGCTGTCGTTTTTCAGCACCAACTATGTATTTAATATTAGCAATGTGTAATGTATGTACATCAATTCACATTAATCCTGACTCAAACTCCAAGGGGGGATGTTATCACCTTCCTTTCACAGATGAAGAAACTGAGGTTTGGACAAGAAACTTGCCCAAGATGACACAGCCAGCAATAAAGCAGGGTTTCAAACTGACCCCAAGCCTGCCTCTTAATCACCATCCTGTATCTACAGCTCAAATGGTCCTTCTGTGACACTCCTCTGTTCTCCCATGACACTGTTTATACCTTCAGTTTTTGGTATCAATGTCATTATGTCATTCAAGTTCATCGAGGGTAGGGATGGTGTCTGTTCAGTGAATACCAATCAGGCACTGAATCTTCCACAGTGCCCAGCACACAGCTGGTGCTTCATAAATGTGGCCTGAATTGCATCACATTTATTAAGATCAAGATGAAACAAACCAATGCTTACAGTCAATTTTCTTAATACACCATATAATTATCCCCCTTCATTTTTATCCAAGTAATAGTATCTAGCACACTGGAATTCATTGTTTGGATATGTTACAACCAGAAGAAAAGTATAATTTCATTACAACTGGATGTTGATGCAAAACCATGAATGGTAATATGGTATTTTGGCAAGTGCATCTCAGAAACCTATGACATTTTGAGGCATAGAAAAGACAGTAAGTTCTTAACCATGTGTTCTTTCTTTGAATTTGGCAACTTCCCCTCTAGATTCTTTAAAATCATACATAGCCACTCTAGCCCTTTGATATGGCGTGGCTCTATGTCCCCACCCAAATCTCAGCTCAAATTGTAATCTCCACATATCAAGGGAGGGACCTGTAATCCCCACATGTCAAGGAGGGAAGGTGATTGGATCATGGGGGTGTTTTTCCCCATTTTATTCTCATGATAGTGAGTCCTCAGGAGATCCGATGGTTTTATAAGTGTTTGAAAGTTTCTCCTTCGCGCCTCTCTCTCCTACTGCTTTGTGAAGAAGATGCCTGCTTCCTCTTCCATCACAATTTTAAGTTTCCTGAGGCCTCCCCAGCCAGGCAGAACTGTGAGTCAATTAGACCATTTTCTTCATAAATTACCCAGTCTCGGGCAGTTCTTTACAGCAGTGTCAAAATGGACTAACCCTTTTTAATTTTAACCCCACTGATAAAATATAATTGTTCAAAGTGGAAAAGAAAAAATATCACTCTTCATTATTTAATGCAAACAAACCAAATTGGAAAAAATATGTGTTTCCTCCCCAGAAAAATCTATGTCTCTTATTTTTACCATCCTTGGTTCTTTGTTTTATATCATCTACTCTTAATTCAGAAAATGCCTGTCTAAATTCACTTTCTTAGCTCAAGTTACTAAACCCTTGTTCTTGTATTTGACACTAACTCAAATAGCCTTGAAACAATTATCCTCTCTACTCCCTTCAGAATTGTCTATACTTTAATGAGTTCCCACTTAAATCTCTTCTTTGCCAAAGAATACCACGCTGAAGAACTAAGATCCTTAAATCCCCTTTGTCATTCCTGTTGCCCTCTGCTGTACCTTCTCCATTTCTAGAATATCCTTTTATAGTAAGGTGCCTGGAACTGTGCATAGTATTTCAAACGTGGCTTCACCGACCCTTACAGATAACTGTGATAATTCTCTGGATTTATATTCAATCCCTCTTCTTAAGCATATCTAAATGGGAGTGTTTATACTGTCTTTATTGTTTTCAAACTCTGAAAGTTTAAAATGTTAGGTTTTTTTCTCCTTCCCTTTTATTCATTCACATTTCTGGCTTCCAAACACACTGAGAAATTCTGGACCATTCTGGCAGCTAAACATACATTTTTTTTCAAGGGTTCTGGAATGTAAAGTGTATTTAACCAGGTTCACTTTAAAGAGCTGGTGCAGGCAATTCTGGCTGTTTCTTCGGGAGGCCAATAACTCAAAAGGCTGACTCGCTTACCTGATTGCAGATCCAGAGAAGCCATAGGATAGATCATCTCTAAGGATTCCTGACTTATATGTCTGGAATTTGATGTTGGCTGCCAAATGAGACTTCAGGATAGGGTGTCAGCTAAGGTGTCTATAAGTGGCCTCTCCATGTGGCCTGGGCCTCCTCACAGTATGATGATGGGTTCCTAGAACAAGCTTCTCAAAAGAGAGTACCAAGAAGAAGGTGTACTGTCTTTTCTAACCTAGCTGTGGAAGTCATACAGCACCATTTATGTTGCATTCTGTTCATGTAAGTGAGCCACTGGGCTGAGCACAGGGGCTCACACCTGTAATCCCAGCACTTTGGGACTCCGAGGCAGGTGAGTCAAGACTAGCCTGGCCAACATGGTGAAACTCTGTCTCTACTAAAAAAAAAAATTAGCTGGGTGTGGTGGCCCATGCCTGTAGTCCCAGATACTTGGGAGGCTGAGGCGGGAGAATTGCCTGAGCCTGAGAGGCAGAGGTAGCAATGAGCCAAGAGTACGGCATTGCACTCCAGCCAAAGTGACAGAGCAAGACTCCATCTCAGTCAATCAATCGAGTCATTGATATAGTTTGGATGTGTATGTCTCCTCCAAATCTCATGTTGAAATATGGTCTCCAACATAGGAGCTGGGGCCTAGTGGGAGGTGTTTGGGTCATGGGAATGGATCTCTCATGAATGTCTTGGTTCCTTCCCTATGGTAATGAGTTATCAGAAGATCTGATTTTTTAAGAGTCTGAGACCTCCCCCATCACTTCTCTCCCTCTATGACCTGCCTGCTCCCCCTTCACCTTATGCCATGAATAAGAGCTTCCTGAGAACAATTAAAAAAAAAAAAAAGAGTTTCCTCAGAAGCTGAGAAGATACTGGTGCCATGCTTATACAGCCTGCAGAATTGTGAGCCAAATAAACTCTTTTCTTTATAAATTACCCAGCCTCAGGTACTTCTTTATAGCAACACAAAATGGACTAACAGTCACTAAGGCCAACCCATATTTAAGAAGAGAATGAGATTCTCTCTGTTGATAGAAGTGTTGAAGAATTTGACATGGTAACATGCTTTTGGAGGACTCTGGAAATGAATTCATTCCTAGCCTGATTTCACCTCCATTGTCAAGACATTGGAAAGAGAGAACATAGCTTTTGCAGAACACTTCTGTGAGGGTATTACCTTTACCCACTACGTCAAGCTACATGACTGAATCTGTCTCTCCAAATCACTCCTGCTCACTCTGGGGGAGATTCCTACCTTGGTACTAAAGCAGTAAGGAGGAAGAAAAGAACTGGAATCTTATAACATCCAAGAGTCAGGGATAATAAGGAAAGCAGCCAATTCCTTCCCCCTATAGAGGCTGCCTTAATCTAGAAAGTACAAGAAAACATATATTAATGACATATTCAAGCTTTTTAAATCGAACTTAGAAATATGAGGTTAATGATTTATTTTCCAATAGGAAAATTCTCTTTATATTGACAATTTTGCCCTCATAAATGTCAAGCCATTTATTCTATTGCTCAGGTGCCCATATTTTCAATGGAAGTATTTCCTTGTAAATATTAAGAGATATCAACCCTGAATTCAATTCATTTTTCTCCACGTGCTAAAAATTAGAATATCACAGCAGGGCACAGTCTCATTGATGTTAACAGGGATCAGTGAGAAAAAGGAGACCCAAAGTCTTCTGTTTGATTTTCCTTTTAAGACCCACAATTGGATAATAGTAGCTATTTTTGAACTCATCTGCACTCATTGATCTAACTTGTCAGAAATCAATCAATAATCAATCAATATGTTCTCTGAACTAAGCAGTGAATTTGGGAACATTCAATTAAAATCATAGTGCCACCATAGTGACCCCACTCCAGCCACTTATCCTTAGTTAAACCACATCTCAGATTTTTCATCTATCAATAATGGTACTACTGATTTTGCCATCACAAAAATAAGTTGATTAACAAAGTGTAACCCCTAATGTCTAATTATTTTCTCCAGAGACTCTGTGCCTATAATTCCAGAAGCAGCTAAGAGAGAGAAAGGTAGTGTAGTTACAACATGTAGATGTACTGAGAGTGAACACTTGATGTCTCAGGTATAATATAGGCAGTTGTGGTCATTTCCACTTTTAAAACTCTATTTGTTGTTTAAAATAATATGACTTTGTTAATATTCCAGTTACCTATTAACTGTGTAACAAACTACTCCAAAATGTAGCAGCTCCAAACAATACTTTATTATTAGTACCATATACTTCATGATTTTGTGGATCAAGAATGCCAACAGTAGGCCAAGCCTTGTGGCTCATGCCTGTAATCCCAGTACTTTGGGAGGCTGAGGCAGGCAGATCAGGAGTTTGAGACCACTCTGGCCAACATAGTGAAACCCTGTCTCTACTAAAAATATGAAATAGTAGCTGGGTGTGGTGGCACATGCCTGTAATACCAGCTACTTGGGAGGCTGAGGCAGAAGAATCACTTAAACCTGGGAGGTAGAGGTTGCAGTGAGCCGAGATCGTGCCACTGCACTCCAGCCTGGGCAACAGTGCAAGACTCAGTCACACACACACACACACACACACACACACACACACACACACAAAATGCCAACAGGGCAGTAAGGGTAGCTCATCACTGCCTTATGATGTCTGGGACCACAGCTGGAATAACTTGGAAATGCTGTAGCTCCCCATGTCTCTGTCTCTCTCTTATTCCCTTCCTCCTTCAAGATAAAAGCCTGAATCTGTTTCTCCCCATAGCCTCTCCATGTAACTGGTTTGGGTTTGCTCACAGCATGGAAACCTCCAGGTAGACATATTTCTTACATGGCAACTGAGGACTCCACAAAGTTGTTCCCATAAACAGAAACAAGAAGGTGTAAGACTTGTAAGATATTGGCCCCAAGTGGCACAGGGTTACTTCTATTGGTCAAAAAAGAGTCTACTTAGATTCAAGGGGGAAGGAATATAGATCCCATGACTCAATAGTAGTTTGGAAGACTCTGAGGCATCTTTATCCAGCCACAGTTAATTATATCCTGGCAGGCCTTACAATGTAGCAGACCCTGTAGTTTCTGATAATGGAAGAGAAACTCTGCTATAGTTTGAATGTGTGTCCCCTGACCCCCACAAAACTCATGTTGAAATTTAATCCTGATGTTGGAGGTGGGCCCTAATGGGAGGTGTTTGGGTGCTGGGGGTGGATCCCTCATGAATGGCTTGGTGCAGTCCTGGTGATAGTGAGTGAGTTCTTCCTCATTTAGCTCCCACAGAAGCTGGTTGTTTAAAAGAGCCTGGCACCCAACCTTGATTCCTCTCCCACTGTGTGGTCTCTGCATATGCCAGCTCTGCTTACCTTCTGCCCTCACCAGATGCCCAGTCTTCCAGTCAGCAGAATCATGAACCAAACCAACCTTTTTTTATTTATAAATTACCCAGTTTCAGATTTTCCTTTATAGCAACATAAAATGCATTAAGACAAGCACTTATTGGACCAACTCTCCCAAAGATAACAAAATAAATACTGGACAAAACATAAATAAATACCTGAAAGTACTGAAGATCACCCAAAAGCAGATACTAGAGGAAAGTCAATACTTGGAGAGGGAATGGCACGAGTTAAAATTTTCACTTTTATATCTAAGGGTAGGCCCTAATCTACGCCAAGCAGGGTAGCTAACACTAAGATAGAAAGTCTTATGTCTTACTGGCTTGAAGAATAAGAAAAAATAGTTCAGGGCAGCCACAGTAGCCTAAAAGTGAAGGTGGGGTGCCCCAAAAGAGCAAAAAAGAGAGACAGTCTCAAATTCTGCATATGAACTCTGCCCAAATCTTTAGCTGAACTCCGAACTATTCAAATATAAGACAGACTCCAAGAGCCCAGGTGAGACAAAAGTGTTGAGATTTCAGCTTCTTTTTAGTGAAATTAGCTGTTTTTTTTTTAAGCAATAACTTTTAGAAGGACAAAACAGAATCCAAAGTATTAGCAATGTATCATTCAATGTTCAGGATACAATTCAAATATGTAAACATGTTAGAAAATGTAACCCAGACTCAAGAGAAAGTGACATCAATTGCAATCGTGACCCTCATATTGAAATTAGCATAGACGGAGTTTAAAACAGCTGTTTTAACTATGCTGAAGGGCATAAAAGAAAATATGCTTTTAATGAATGAACAAATAGGAAATCTCAGCAGAGAAATGAAAGCTATAAAAATAATTAAATGGAAAGTTAATGAAAAACAAAATATCTAAAATAAAAATTCGTGGGTGGGCTTAGTATAAAAAGAATAGAAGTGACAAAGGAAAGTGTCAGTAAGCTTGAAAATTCTTCAGGAGAAATTATTCATTCTGAAGAACAGAGAGAGAAAAACTGAAAAATTTGAACAGAACTTCAGAGATCTGTGGAACAATATCAGAAAGTGTAAGGCATGTAAAATTTGAGGCTCAAGAATTAAAGAGAGAGGAAGTGTAGGGGAGAATCTTTGAAGAAATAATAACCAAATTTTCCGAAATCTGGTTAAGGAAACAAATCTACAGATTCAGGAAGCTAAGCAAACCACAAGAAGAATACATACAAAGAAAATCACATCTATGTACATAGTCAAACTGCTGAGAACAAAGAAAAGGGAAAAATCTTGAAAGCAGCTAGAGAAAAACAACAGAAACAAAAGAAAAAGTAAGAATTAAAACTGCCTTCTTGTCAGAAACAACAGAGACTGCTCTTGTACCATGTCTCACGCCTATAATCCAGCACTTTGGGAGGCTGAGGCAGTTGGATCACTTGAAGCCAGGAGTTCAAGATCAGCCTGGCCAACATGGTGAAACCCTGTCTCTACTAAAAATATAAAAATTAACTTGGCATAGTGGCAGGCACCTGTAGTTCCAGCTACTCAGGAGCCTGAGGCAGGAGAATTGCTAGAACCCAGGAGGCAGAGGTTGCAGCGAGCCAAGATGGCACCACTGCACTCTAGCCTGAGTAGCAGGATAAGACTTCATCTCAAAAAAGAAAGAAAGAAAATAAACATCAGAGACCAAGAGAAATCTTTAAAGTGGTGAAAACACAGTGGCTCACTCCTGTAGTATCAGCAATTTGGGAGGCCAAGGCAGGCAGATTGCTTGAGCACAGGAGCTCAAGGCCAGCCTGGGCAACATGGAGAACTCTTGTCTGTACAAAAAAAAGAAAAAAATTAGCCAGATGTGGTAGCAGAGGTTGTAGTGAGCCGAGGTTGCAACCCTGCACTCCAGCCTGGGCAATGAAGCGAGACTCTGTCTCAAAAATGAATGAATGAATGAATGCAAAACACCACGGTTACTGCAGAATTTTATATCCAGCAAAAATATCTTTCAAGAATGAAGCCAAAATAAAGATGTTTTCAGATAAACACAATAGAACAGTAAGGAATACGATACCTTATAAAACATACCTTTACTAATTGCAACTGAGCTTATTAACAGTGTTTATTTAGGATATAAACTTATTTTGCTCTTTTAATATTCCCAACTTTTTTGCTACTTCATTTCACTTCAGCTTCTTTAATCTGTGCACAATTTTGCCACTTGTCACCTCTTTCTCTATTCTCCTTCTATGTATTGAAGAATATTGAGAGTTGACTGATGGAACAGTAATAAAGAACTACAATTTTGAGCAAGCACTCTTCTAGAATCTTTTCATGGCTGTTACATTCAATCCTTATTCCTAACAACAGTTGGGGCTGGTATTATCAGGAAAAAATTACAGAAAATAAACCAAGAGAAACTAATTACCAGTCATCTGTCCAAAGTCATACAGCTAATAAGTGCTAGAATCAGGTCCAGGTAGTGGTTCTTGAGCTGTTTGAATAATATTATATGGACACTCACATATAGCTTGAAAATGGATTAAGACCTTACGGACCTCTTCTGAGAGCTTACACTTAGTGTAAGATCTTAGTATGTGCTTCCTGAATGCCATTGACCTATAAGTAGAGACAGAGAACCTTAGCTATGCTATTTGAGTAGCTAAGTCTTTTTTTTTTTTTTTTTTTGAGATGGAGTTTCACTGCTGTTACCCAGGCTGGAGTGCAATGGCGTGATCTTGGCTCACCGCAACCTCAGCCTCCTGGATTCAGGCAATTCTCCTGCATCAGCCTCCCAAGTAGCTGGGATTACAGGCGTGTGCCACCGTGCCCAGCTAATTTTTTGTATTTTTTTTTTAGTAGAGACAGGGTTTCACCATGTTGACCAGGATGGTCTTGATTTCTTGACCTCGTGATCCACCTGCCTCAGACTCCCAAAGTGCTGGGATTACAGGCTTGAGCCACCGCGCCCGGCCATCTTTTTTCATTGTAAAGGAAAACTTTCAGTTTAGCACTCTGGTAGCATCCATTAATTGCCCGTTCGCTGCCTGCCCTCTTCCACACCCCACACCTTCCTTTCTTTAGCAATAAGGAGCACCCTCAACAGCCCCCAAACATAACATTTTAGCTGAGCTCATAGCTTCTCAACCAGAGACTGTATTCCCAGCCTCCCTTGAAGCTGGGTGTGGCAACATGACCAAGTTTGGGCAAATCCAAACTATGAGTAGATATGAGTATGACCAGAGTTCAACTTCTGGTCAAATTCATGAAGAAAAACACACTCGTCTTAGACTCCCTATCCTCCCTTTCCTGAGGGCTGGAAAATGGAAACATGAGCCTCTGCTTTGGAACTGGAGATGGGAGCCACATGTTAAAAGGCAGCAGAGCTCACCTGTCTAGCAGTCCTCAAAGAGCACAGCCATCTTGCCAGCCCTTGATGGCTCACTTCTGCACTGGGCATAGCATACTCTTATAATAACTGGGGGGAGGAAGGGAGGAAGGAAAGAGGAAGGAAGGAAGGAAGGAAGGAAGGAAGGAAGGAAGGAAGGAAGGAAAGAAGGGAGGGAGGAAAGAAGGAAAAGGAAGGAAAGGAAAGAAGGAAAAGGAAGGAAAGGAAAGAAAGGAGGGAGGGAGGAAAGGAGGGCAGGCTAAAGACTTGTATTGGATACCTGTATGTATAACCATCTATCTCTCTGTAACTTGGGATTCTACTTAATTTCTCTATGCTTCTGTTTTCCCATCGCTAAGATGGGGTGACCCTTTACTTCTTCACAGGGCTGGCCTGAGAATGAAGTAAGATGGTGTGTATAAACATTAGCACTGCACTTGGCACACAGCAAGAGCCCAATACACGTTGCATTTATTGTGTCACTGGGCTAGATGCTATGGAAGATTTGCATACAGGCAAACTCTTTCCCTTTAAGTACTGAGTGTCCTCACACTGTGAAGACAGTATCTGCTTCATGAATGCCATCAACCTCTGAGTGGAGGCAGAGAAACTATTGCTTCTAGGACAGAAGGTAATGATGTCATAGGCTGTTTTAATCTTCATTTGACAACCCTTCTTTCTCACCATTCTCAAGTCATCTTTCCTAAAAGAATGAAGGTAGCCGGGCGCGGTGGCTCACGCCTGTAATCCCAGCACTTTGGGAGGCCAAGGCGGGTGGATCACACGGTCAAGAGATCGAGACCATCCTGGTCAACATGGTGAAACCCCATCTCTACTAAAAAATACAAAAAATTAGCTGGGCATAGTGGCGCGTGCCTGTAATCCCAGCTACTCAGGAGGCTGATGCAGAAGAATTGCCTGAACCCAGGAGGCAGAGGTTGCAGTGAGCCCAGATCGCGCCATTGCACTCCAGCCTGGGTAAACAAGAGCAAAACTCCGTCTCAAAAAAAAAAGAATGAAGGTAAACAACAGGAACACATGGACACAAAGAGGGAAACAATGGACATCGGGGCCTACTTGAGGGTGGAGTTAGGAAGAAGGGAGAGGTTCAGAAAAGATAACTATTGTGTACTACACTTATTACCTCGGTGACTAAATAATCTGTACACTAAATCCTGTGACATGCAGCTTACCAATATGACAATCCCACACATGTACCCTAAACCTAAAGTAAAAGTTAAGAAGAGAAAGAATAAATGATTTTTTAAAGACACAAAATTTCTTTTGTAGTTGGGAGGATGTGTATGTGCATATGTGTGTATATATGTGTGCATGAATGTATATGCAGGTGTATGTGTGTGTATATATATCAGGTTAATTCTTAAAAAATTATGAATACCTCATTTTGAGACTGGCTCATTACTAGGTTACTAGGATGATAAATTTCTTTCAATAAAAGAAATTATTATTTTCCTGCTGTATTACTAGACACTTCCCTCCCATGCTCCACACTCCCGCCAAGTCTGAGCATCTCTCAATTCTCTTTTGAAAGGATATGTAATACATTTAACAAGCGAAAGGGTGGTATGACTGTTCAACATTCAATTCATGTCTTCAGCACCAACAGAGGAAAGGTTACAAATATAAGTGCAGCCCCTTGTTTATTGCAATTTCACAGCTGTGGCAAATGCCACAGAACTCGGGGCGGCCACATGAATTAGTAAAACCTGGCAGGAATGTTTCCTTTCCCCTGGCTGCCTCATTGTTTTTCAGGGTGGCTGCCAGTTAATGCTTATAATATGTTAATTTGTGAAAATAGAGAATAAAAAGAAGGATAAGGAGAGGAGGACTTGGGGAGAGCCAGGGAAGGAGGGTAGGGCCAGACTGGCAAAGGAGGAGAAGATGCCAGAGAAAAGGGGGAGAAGAGGGGAGAGAAGGGAAGGGGCAGAGGGAAGGGCAATGCAGTTTAGGTAGAAGGAGACTGTTCAAAGAAAAGTGGGGGAAGTCAGACACATGAAGAAAGGAGTCATTTCCGTTTTCTCTCTGGCAGTGAGATAAGGATGATGGGAGAAGACATATAGTGATAATCTCCAAACTAATGAAGGAGCCAAATCTCAGTCTGGACTCTTTTTAGCACCTTGAACATTGGAAAGAGTGCTATTTGTATCAATATTAAGGCACACATCTCCCCTCATGCCTTCATTCCTCCTTCTGGTGATAAGTTATTGCCAACAGCTCTGAGTCTATGAGTAACTCTGAGAAGGCCAGACTCCAACTCTCGAACCCTAAATTCTGACCCATCCCCCACCGGGTGTGGCCACACTGTCATGGCCAGGACCCACAGATGGGTTTAAGTAAGGGAGGTATTGGCAGTCTAGGTTGCATGCTCGCCCTCCAGAGGAGGTACTGCAGGTGGGGCCGTCATGCTGCTCCTGATATATTGAACAGTAGGGCTTCCTCCCTTACTTGAGGTCTCTGCCTCTATACACAATGCCCTGCCAGCCTCCCATAGAAAAGGTAAGGGTTGCCTTGACTGGGAGAAGGGTAAAAAAGAAACACAAAATTTGGTAGGGAAAATGGACTAGATAAATAATGGAGGCAACAGGCTGTGAAATCCGAACTCTCATTTCCAGCTATTTCTCTAACCAGTTCTGTCTCAGCAAGTGCAAATAAATGGTTTTTGGAATAAATAATTTTTTTTAGACCAAGTTTTGCTCTCGTTGCCCAGGCTCGAGTGCAGTGGCGTGATCTCGACTCACTGCAACCTCCACCTCCTGGGGTCAAGCGATTCTCCTGCCTCAGCCTCCTGAGTAGCTGGGATTATAGGCATGCACCACCATGCCCAGCTAACTTTTTGTATTTTTAGTAGAGACGGGGTTTCACCATGTTGGTCAGGCTGGACTCAAACTCTTGACCTCAAGTGATCCACCTGTCTTGGCCTCCCAAAGTACAGGGATTACAGGTGTAAGCCACCACTCCCGGCCAACAATTTATTTTTCAACAAATCTTTTAGGTCCAAGAAAACCTAGAACATGGAAGTATTAACACTGAAGTACACACATTGAGCTCTTTTTTCCAATTTAACAGAATTATCATTTTTGTGAAAGGCTCTGGATGAACAGCTTTGGGTAATGTCGGGGTTCACCACGGGGCCCTGGTGTCCACACTTGGACTGTGTGGCTTCCCTCCACTCTTGCAGTCGCTATCTTTTGAACTACCACATGCCAAATGCTTATTTTCCAGCCCCCTCTTCTACTGTCCTATTGTGACACAAACTCCCTCCATGTTAGTAAAAACCTAAGAAAGCCTGGAGAAAACCTTGTCTTCAGCCCCAGCCCCAGCTTTGCTACCACAAAAAGGGCAAACTCAGTGCCAGGTTTCATCAGCCACCTTCCTCCTGCAGAAGGGCTGTCAGAGGGCAAAGTGCCTTTCCCCATTTCCAAACCAGCCAGACTCATTCCCAGGAACCAACCAAGGAAAAATGCTTACCTCTCCATCAGTGGCTTCCATTTTGACAGATCTGAGTTGACTTGTCAAAGGCTGAGTTATAGTTCATAGTTGAGTTTGAAAGGAAAAAAGAAAAATAATAAAACAAGTTGTCAGATATTCTCTCCATGTGCATTGAGTTTTAAAAGCTTTCTCTGCCGATTTCTTACACCAGCCCCAAGTAGAAATAATAGATATCTCCTTTAGGAAAACCAGTCATCAGGTTGAAGCTGAGCAGATTTGTGTGGAAAGAGCCCATCTGACATGAAGGATAAAGGCAGTATGGTATATTAATGTGAGTACAAGCTTTGGAGCCAGACTTCTTAAGTTCAAATCTCAGGTCCACCATTTACTATTTCTGGGACCCTGGGAAAGTTAGTTAATCTATGCCTCAATTTCTTCAACCTCAAAATGCAAGTGTTAGCAATGAAATCTATGAATTTCATAGAGTTGGGAGGATGAAGTAAAGTGGATAATTAGCTGGCACCTGGTAAACTCCACTTATATTAACCATTACTACTACTGCTATGATGATTATTATTATACATTCTTTGGAACAAGAGTCTCTAGTATGGAACTAGTTTTCCAGTCGCTAAGAGAACTATGTCCAGGAGGAAAAGCCCTACCTGGGTAAGTCACTTCTTTTTCCCATTGTATTTCAACTGTGATTACTCACTACAGTAAAGAGGACAGATTAGAAAAAAGGTGAGCAAATAATTAAAGTGGTACTTTCCAGCCCTCTTGGTTAAGCTTTTACCCAAAAACTAGAAGTCAACAGCTACAAATTGAGGGATTCCCAAGAGGGGCTTATGCTGGGCACAAAGGAGCACACAAAATACAGTTTTATTGATTATGTAATTGTGAGTTTAGAGTTGTATATGACAACAGCTGTCCTCCAATGAAACATTTGGAGCAATAGTTGCATTTATTAGCACAGAATTGATTTTTAAAAACTCAAGGAGGGCACAGAATTCTTATGAACTGTAAATTAGTAAATTGCTTTTTAATCTACCATAAAAGATCAGTGAAAAGTCCTTTTAAAATCAAAGGTCTGCTAATTCATTCATGAACACATTTACCCACTGGTGCTCAAGGTAAGAGGAAATCTTAAAGGCTGCACAATTACCATTAAAAACATATAATTTCAAAATGATTTAATTTAATTATAATATTAAATACAGGTATATGTTATTCTGAGGACACATTGGTCTTGACACGAATATTTGTTTTAAAAAAATGAAATGGCACTCTTTGCATTATGTGTCTGATTATATCTACTTCTTTGTGAGCCAATGAAGACAATGGGAAACACAATGATACTGTGGAAGCAGCCTTAATGCAGAGTGCCTGGTGCCCTCAAGGTTTCAAGATACAGAGAGGACAGGAGAAAGAGAGGTCAAGCTGGCCTGGTGTGGGAACTGTAGGATACACCCCACATCAGAGATAGAAGGCATATAGCCCAGGAATCTCTCCTCCATGTGATAGATGAGGGAACTGAGACTCAGAGAAAGGTCAAGCTATTTGCTTGCCTTTAATTAGGGGCAAACATCAAAACTAGAACTCAGTTCTTTTAATTCAATGTTCTTTCTCCTTTACCAGTGTGCTTAAACTTTAAAAGGCTTAAGAATTAGCTAGGGATCTTGTTCAACATGGTGATTCCTACCCACTTCTATTCTGATTTGCTAGGACTGAGATTTTTAACAAATTCAGGTAATGTGAATCAAGTAGATCCAGAGAGCACACTGAGAAATTCTGCTTCAAGTCAAGTGTCTTATGGGTTATGCTTTTCAATTTATTAAGCTATTCAAGTAATTGATCCAGTTGTGAAAGCCCTTTGAAAAGTTATATAACTATACCTCCAGTGTGCCCTAACTGGTACACCTAACTCCTCATTGTACTTCTCTATTCACAGTATGATCCATGGACAAGCAGCATCATTATCACCTCGGAGCTTGTTAGAAATACAGGCTCTCAAGCCCATCCCCAGACCTACTAAATCAAAGCCTATATTTTAACAAGACCCTCAGGCGATCTGAATGCACAGCAAAATTTGAGAAGCTCTGATAAAAGTTCCACCCCTCGCCCCAACTTGTTCTTGTTATCTATTGCTTTATTATAAACTACCCCAAAAGCTTGTGCTATATAAAAACAATGACATTGTTCTATCTCATGATTTGATGGGTCAAGAATTAGGTCAGTACTCACCTAAGTGATTTATTCTGTCCCATGATGTCAGCTGGGGTGGCTCAAACATCTAGAGATGGATGGGTCAGCTCAACTAGATCCATATGTCTCGGCCCTTGGTTCTTCTCAACATGGTATGTGCTGGATCTGAAATGTGCAATATGGTGCCTCCATTCACATGACTGGCATCTAAGCTGGGATGAGTGGAACAGCTGGGGACTGGCCAGCATCACTCTATTTCCATTCAAAGTGGTATGTGGTGGCTGACTTTCCCCCCACTGAGGGATCCAAGAGACTGGGAGCCCTCTTAAAAGCTGGGCTCAGAAACTGGTACAACATCACTTCCTCCATAGATCATTGTTTATGGAGTCATAGAGCCTGCCCAAATTCATGGGAAGGGAAGGTGAATCCCAATTTTCCGTTGAAGAGGAATTTGTGGCCATCTCTAATTAGCCACAGAGCTTATTAACTGTGCATGGCAAATGGATAGGTTCATGAAGTACCTCAAGCTAGTCCATGGTCAAAGAGCCAAACTGTGAGGTCTTCATCATAAATAATATCTGAGGTGAGACATACCACCACCACCACCACCACCACCACCACCACAAATACACACACACACCACCACCACCACCACCACCACAAATACACACACACACCACCACCACCACAAATACACACACACACCACCACTACCACCACAAATACACACACACACCACCACTACCACCACCACCACCACAAATACACACACACACCACCACTACCACCACAAATACACACACACCACCACTACCACCACCACCACCACAAATACACACACACACCACCACTACCACCACCACCACCACAAATACACACACACACCACCACTACCACCACCACCACAAATACACACACACACCACCACCACCACCACAAATACACACACACACCACCACTACCACCACCACCACAAATACACACACACACCACCACCACCACCACCACCACAAATACACACACACACCACCACTACCACCACCACCACCACAAATACACACACACACCACCACCACCACCACCACCACAAATACACACACACACCACCACCACCACAAATACACACACACACCACCACTACCACCACAAATACACACACACACCACCACTACCACCACCACCACCACAAATACACACACACACCACCACTACCACCACAAATACACACACACACCACCACTACCACCACCACCACCACAAATACACACACACACCACCACTACCACCACCACCACCACAAATACACACACACACCACCACTACCACCACCACCACAAATACACACACACACCACCACCACCACCACCACAAATACACACACACACCACCACTACCACCACCACCACAAATACACACACACACCACCACTACCACCACCACCACCACAAATACACACACACACCACCACCACCACCACCACCACAAATACACACACACACCACCACTACCACCATCACCACAAATACACACACACACCACCACCACCACCACCACCACAAATACACACACACACCACCACTACCACCACCACCACAAATACACACACACACCACCACTACCACCACCACCACAAATACACACACACACCACCACTACCACCATCACCACAAATACACACACACACCACCACCACCACCACCACCACAAATACACACACACACCACCACCACCACCAGCACCACAAATACACACACACACCACCACTACCACCACCACCACAAATACACACACACACCACCACCACCACCACCACAAATACACACACACACCACCACCACCACCACCACAAATACACACACACACCACCACTACCACCACCACCACCACAAATACACACACACACCACCACCACCACCACCACCACAAATACACACACACACCACCACTACCACCACCACCACAAATACACACACACACCACCACTACCACCACCACCACAAATACACACACACACCACCACTACCACCACCACCACCACAAATACACACACACACCACCACCACCACCACCACAAATACACACACACAGCACCACTACCACCACCACCACAAATACACACACACACCACCACTACCACCACCACCACCACACACATACACAAACACAAACACACCATACATACACACACCACCACCACCACAACTCATACACCACACGTTTTTCTCCCAGAATGGGACTAAATTAACTACCAATGGCTTAGTCTGCTAGATACTTGACGTTAGAAGCCTGCTGTTCTGCTCTCCTTCACTTGTGTTTAAAACAGTTGTTTATGTACTCAGTTGAGTACAGTATGTACTCAATGAATATTTGTTAATATTGATTTGTTAATTAAATGTTGGTTAATTTTAATTTTAATTTGTCAAAATATGGACTCCAGAAAATGTGATCAGGTATCTGAATGGCAGGATTAATAAATTTGAACTGAAAAAGAAAGTAATAATAATATCTGAGGTGAGAAAAAGGGAGATTAACTGGAAAAGGATTTACAGGAGATGAGACTCAAATTGGACGTAGAAACTGGCATAGGGGCTGAATAAGCAGAAAGGAATGGAAAAGCATTCAAGAGCAATTTCTAGGCCTAACCCCGGTTTGTTTTTTTGCCCTTCTTCCTTATCCCTCTCCACCCTGGACGTTAGGTTTCCACGATCCTATGAGGATACCCATATTTTAATCTTCCCATGGTAATTTTGAGTGTAAATTTGCAAAGCAGAATCTACCTTTCTGATGGAAGTTTCTGAAGAAATCCGAAATTTCCCACAGGCTCATCACCATATTAGGTATTCAAGGAAAATCAGCACCTTTGAATTATACCAGAGAGAGTGGTTTGCTGGAATCTGTCATGTCCTATCTTTTTTTTTTTTTTTTTTTTTTTTTTTTTTTTGAGACAGAGTCTCACTCTGTCACCCAGGCTAGAGTGCAGTGGGGAGATCTCGGCTCACTGCAAAGTCTGCCTCTCAGGTTCAAGCAACTCCCCTGCCTCAGCCTCCCGAGTAGCTGGGATTTAAAGTGCCCACCACCACGCCCAGCTAATTTTTGTGCTTTTAGTAGAGATGGAGTTTCATCATGTCGGCCAGGCTGGTTTCGAACTCCTGACCTCAAGTGATCTGCCTACTTCAGCCTCCTAAAGTGCTGGGATTACAGGCGTGAGCCACCATCCCCGGCCTCATGTCCTTTCTTAACAATTCTAGGCCTCGATTTTCCTTCACTCTAACTGGGAATATTGCAGCCATTCTACAGGAAACACAACCCCCAGAATGACCCTTGGATCTAGAGAAGCAGCCAGAAATATGCCATGAACAAACATATAATTTTTAAAAGCAGAAAACCAATTGAACATAAAGTAAGATCCCAAATACATAGAAAATAAATATAGATAGATAAAATATTGAAAAAATGGCATAACATTATTTCCTGTGAATACATGCATAATTTTTTTCCTCTTATTCATATTTCAGTAAGTTTTCCACAATGAGCGGGTGTTATTTTCAAAATCATAAGAACATTTTGATATAAAGATCTATTTTCATTTTTATTTTCAAGGAAGTTTCTGAGAACTTTCATGTGGCGATGAATTCTTCAAAAACACAATTTTCACAAGCCCTGTCACAGATCCTTCTGGAGACCTATATACTACTAGTATTTGCCCTGATGAATGCCAGTTCTCTTCTTCAAGATTTACTTGTCAGAAAATCACGACACACAGAATGAGTTATTTCAGCAGGAAGTGTTCCAGGATTCTGGAAACAGATGATGCCTTCTTTCAGCCTGTTGTCATTCTTCTCCTTCATGAAGATATTGTCGTCATCACTCTGGGTTTAACTCAGCTTGACAGTAGCCACATTTCCATGTTGCTTTTCATCTCTTCTTTTGATAAAAGTCTGCAAATTCAGGCCCAGCTAACAGCTATTTCATTCTAATCAGACACTGGGGCTGAATTAGAACCAAGAAAAGGCGTATGGTGAGATAGGGTGAAGCCGGCTACCTCCACAGCAGACATTTCATGCTCTGGGTCACTCCTCATGAATACTCACTAGGCTGTTGGCTCCCTCTTTTATAGGCCAGACGGTTGTGGCTCTCACTACCTATCATAAACTATCGCAGCACAACCCTTCACTCGCTTTTCTTATTCGCTCCCAGTTTGTGCTGCGGCTAAAATATTGTGCTTCTCAGCTGCCATTATCAGCGTCTAAATCATCACTGGTCCAAGGTGCCAGCTCTTCTGGTGCAGAAACCACAGACTCAGCAGCCAGGATGTCATCAGCATACTTGAGATTACATCATCTCCTTCTGCCAACCTTAATACCACTATGGTAACCATCAACAGCAATACCCATGATTATTTCAGTAGAAATATTGAACAGATGTGACAGCCTTGTCAAACTCCTTTGCTGGTGTCCAACCACTCTGTTATACCTTTTGCAATTCTAAAATCTCTCTTCTGGCCATAATAGAGACAGCACACACTGACCTCCTGTGTGGGAAACTGCTCCCGTAGCATCAGTTGGCATATCAAAGACTAACTACCAACACCACCTTACATGCTTTACAGCCTGCTACCCGTTTTTGCAGACATTCTCCTTTTCGTCTCTCAAGCCAGCTGAGACAGCTGTGGTATAAGTTGAAAGGGCAGTGGACTTTCTGTCAGAAGTTTTGACTTTCTTGGTCGCTACTTCCTTTGAAACCTTGAGCAAACCACTCTGAGCTTGTTTCTTGTCTGTAAAATACTTCTTCTCAACCCAATTTGAAAAACAAATGAGGTGGTACATTTAAAAATAATAAATTATGAGGCTGGGTGTGGTGCCCCACGCCTGTAATCCCAGCACTTTGGGAGGCCGAGGCCGGTGGATCACCTCAGGTCAGGAGTTTGAGACCAGCCTGGCCAACATGGTGAAACCCTGTCTCTACTAAAAAGAATTAGCCAGGTGTGGTGGTGCGTGCCTGTAATCCCAGCTACTTGGGAAGCTGAAGCAGGAGAATCACTTGAACCTGGGAGGCGGAGGTTGTGGTGAGCTGAGATCATGCCACTGCACTCCAGCCTGGGCGACAGAGCAAGACTCTGTCTCAAAAAATAAATTAATAATAATAATAAATTATTAAGACAGTTACTCAAACTAATAATTGTACATGAATGTTTCTATCAGCACTATTCACAATAACCAAAAGGTGAAATAAACCAAAATGTCTGCCAGCAGATGAATGAATAAACAAAATGTAGTATACACATACGGTAGGATATTTGTCAACCATAAAGAATGGACTGGGCACAATGGCTCATGCCTGTAATTTCAGTATTTTGAGAGGCTGAGGCCGGTAGATCATTTGAGGTTAAGAGTTTGAGACCAGCCTGGTCAATATGGCAATATTCTGTCTCTGCTAAAAAATAGAAAAATTAGCTGGGTTTGGTGGCATGCAACTGCAGTCCCAGCTACTGGGAGGCTGAGGCAGGAGAGTCATTTGAACCCAAAAGGCGGAGGGTGCAGTGAGCTGACATTGTGCCACGGCACTGCAGCCTAGGCAACAAAGTGAGACTCGATCTCAAAAAAAAAGAAGAATGAAGTACTGAAACACGCTACAGTGTGAATGAACCCAGAAAACATTATACAAAGTGAAAGAAGCGAGACACAAGATTACATATTATATGATCCCATTTATATGAAATACTCAAAATAGGTCAATCCATAGAGACAGAAAGCAGATTTGTGGTTGCCCGAGGCTAGGAAGAAGGAGGAAGAGGGAGTGACTGCTTCCTACAGGGTTTTCTTCTGGGGTGATTAAAATGTTTTGGAACTTGTTAGAGGTGGCCCTGCCCAACACTGTAAATGTACTAAATGCCACTGAATTGTGCACTTTAAAAGAAGTAAATTTTCTTATATGAATTTTACCTTAATAAAAACATAATAAATTCTAAAGCACATGAAAATCCTAATCAGCATATCTCAGGAACAAAAGTCTCAGGAAGATTAAGGGACTTATGAAAGAACAAACACTTTCTAGCAGGGCACGGTGGCGCATGCCTGTAATCCCAGCTACTGGGGAACTGGGGAGGCTGAGGCAGGAGAATCCCTTGAACTTGGGAGATGGAGGTTGTGGTGAGCTGAGATTGTGCCATTGCACTCCAGCTTGGGCAACAAGAGCAAGACTCCCTCTAAAAAAAAAAAAACTTTCAAAATGAAACAAAGAAATTTATTCTGAGATGAGAATGCCAGTCTTTTGACAGACCAGGAAGGGCTTCTATCCTGTTCTGGTAGGAATAGAAGTCTAAGCGCTTAAAATGTCGCCATTCTCAGCTCTGAACTTTTGTTCTGACTCCCATATCTCTTGTAAAATCCAGTCCCCATGGAGCCATTTCCAGCCTCTTCCACTTATCAGCTCACAGCAAAAGACAAAATGATTATTTGAAATAAGGAGGTAAAGTGTAGTTGGAAGACCAGAGAACTTCTCTCTTTATCTTGTCTAAAGAAAAAGAAGTTCCCTGAATACTGAGCGGTAAATTGAGAAGATTGAAAGCTTTGTTAGAGATGCATATCTCTCCCTAGTCCAACGGAAGCAGAATCTGCATTTTATCAAGATTCTCAGGTGATCCGTGTGCTTAGGAAAAGTTTGAGGCACAGTGCTCTGGGCCACTAGACACGAAACAGAGTCTCTCCATAATGAAATCTGAGGATGTCAGAGAGTTGAGTGGGGCCTCTTAGGCCATTTGTTCTGAGTAGAATGTTAATTTCCATCATCTTTACCAACATCTCTGAAAAGCTTATGAACAGTGGAGAAAGCACATGGGCTGTTCTCCCAGATACAACAAATTGCACAGATATTCTTAGCCTCCATTATTCTGTACACTGAAAACCACGATGCCATCTCTCCCATTTCTAGTAGTCCCTCTAGTTCTCGGGTAAATGTCTAGCAAGGGATTACTCAATTACTAAACATCACAGTTAGTGGGATCTTTAGGATTCATCTGGCCAGCATTCCCAAGTGCTATTTCCACGGGTCAGTTCTGAGTTGGCTACATCAAAATCACCTGGGGTGCATTTCAAAGGCAGATCTCTAGGGTGTAGAATCTCCTCATTAAGTCTAGAAAGAAGCCCTGAAATAGGTTTCTAAAAGGTTCTCCAGGTGATTCAAATGCACAAATTTGGACACAAGCTGTCTAGCTCTGTTCATGCATCCACAGCCACAACCTAAATACCTTCAGAAACAGGAAGTTTCACTGCAGAGAGCGAATTGTCAGAAAGTTCTTTCCAATACATTGAGTTAACGCCCGCCACTCTGTAATTTCTACTTTTTGTTCTGTCCTTTTGAGCCATACAAAATCATGTGTGTTTTTGATGCAGAATCTCTCTTTCATATGATACAACAGCTTTTCAAATGTCTGGTCCCACACACTGTGTCCATATGTCTCCTCTCTATGCTTTTTGCCTTGAAGTCTATTTTGTTTGGTAATAATGTAGCTACCAACTTTTTTTTCCCCTGTCTTTTATACTTTTAGTCTTGTTTCCTAATAATTTTGATTTGTCTCTTATAAGCAAAATATAGCTAGATTTTAAAAATTCTAATAATTTCTTTGAACTGGCAAGTTTAGGCAAATTACGTACACATGTTACTATGTTAGAAATTATTTCTACCATCTAATTCTACACTCTTTTATCCTATTTCTTCTTCTCTTTCTTTTTTTCTTTCCTGCATTCTAGTAAATTGATTGAATTTTCTTTGCCTTCCTTCCTTCTCTTCCCCAACTGCCCTGATTTTGGAAGTTGTATCAGTGTCAGTAGCCATTTATAGAGGTTACTTTTTTAAAATGTTGAATAACATGAATATATAACAAAATCTAAATGAACTTTAAGAATAGTTGATTCTTAAAATTTGGCCCATGTGCTTAACAAAAGCTAAAGTTAATCAATATCTATTCTGCCTTCTCAACAAGTCATGGAGCTTAGAACCCTTTACCTTCAGGCCAGATGCAGTGGCTCACATCCGTAATCCCAGCACTTTGGGAGGCTGAGACAAGTAGATCACCTGAGTTCAGGCTGAGACCAGCCTGGCAAACATAGTGGAACTCATCTCTACTAAAAATACAAAAATTAGCCAGACATGGTGGCATGTACCTGTAGTCCCAGCTACTCAGGAGGCTAAGGTAGGAGAATCACTTGAACCCAAAAAACCCAAAAGGCAGAGGTTGCAGTGAGCCAAGATGGCATCATTGCCTTCCAGCATGGGCAACAGAGTAAGACTCTGTCTCAAAAAAAGAAAGAGAGGGGGACACTTTAACTTCAAATAATCCTCTCCTGCTTTCCATATGCCTGTTGCTCAATATTTTAGATTTAGGATTTTTTTTTATCTCCAGTAAATTATGGTTATTATTGCTTTATGTCAGTTCTTCTTTGGACTCATTCACATACTTAATTGCTTCCTATTCTTTCATCTAAATTTTTCCTTCTGGATTCAATTTTCTTATTCACTGAGGATCCATTGGTAACATATGCTCTCAAGGTTTGTCTAAAAACATTTTCATTTTTTTCTCACTCTTGTATGATAACTTAGTTGAATGCACAGTTCTTGGTTGGTAGTTACTTTTCTGAGCACTTTAACTATGTTATTCATTGTCTTATGGTTTTTATTCTTGCTATAAAGAAATCAGCAAGTCTAAATGTAGTTCCTTTATAAATTACCTATCTTCTTTACTCTGAATGCACTAAATATTTTCTCCTTGTCTTTGGTGTTTTACAGTTTCATTACAATGCATCTAAAGGTCAGTTCTTTAAATGCCTCCTATTTGAGACCTAATTTTATACTAAGTATCTCAATTCTTGAAAACAATAACAGAGTTCTTCTTTCTGTCTCTATGGAATACTTATTTATGAAAATAGCACAGAACAACGAATCAGAAAACTTAGGTCCTAACCAAACAAGCCCTGTTAAAAAAAAAAAAAGTAGCCTCCATTAAAAGAATTGCCCCAAAATGCGTTTTATTTGTACTTAGTAAATGTCTTCAAAGCTCCTTGTCCTACAGGAATTGTATATTAGTTACGTCATCTTGTTCTGTGCTACTATATCTTTTAGTAAACTCAAGATCTACCTGCCTTCAAAGCACTCTAAACTGCACTCACTCTGCATCTATCACTTTACTGACAGATACTGGTGACAAGACTTTTAAAAAATATGAACTACAAAATAAATATCCACGAGTTCACACTGATGTGAATACATAATCAAATAAATAGGAGGCTAGGAGGGTGGTGAGGGTTGAAAAATTACCTATTGGCTACAGTGCTCACTGTTCAGGTGATACATACACTAAAAGCCAAGAAATATATTTATCACTATTTGGGTGATAAATATGCTAAAAGCCACTACACAATATCTCCACATAACAAAACTGCAGTTGTACCCTCTGAAGCTATTAAAATAAAAATAAACAGCAGAAAGAGATAAAACTTCTGTATAGAAGAATTCCAAATAACTTACATAGATATTCATCCCTCCAGGAGGTAGAGATCAATTCTAGCACCCCCAACTCGCCCGCATCTTGGCTGTGGCTGAACCTAGTAACGTGCTTCCAAAGAACAGAATAGACAAAGGGCAGTGGGAAGCACCTTTGCAGCAGAGAAACCCAGCGCACACCACCTCAGCCAGGCAATCAAGGTTAACATCTCCAGTGAGGAGCATGGTGGTAGCAGTTACTCCCTCACGTAATGTGATGAAAAGGACACATCTCCTCCATGGTATTCTTCCCCAAACTCCAATTTAGTCATGAGAAAAACATTGGACAAACCCAAGTTGAGGGACATTCTGCAAAATACCTGACCAGTAGTTCTTAAAACTCTCAAGATCATGAAAAACAAGGAAAGACCAAGAAACTGTCACAGACCAGAGGAGGCTAGGGAGACTAAATGTAATGTGGAACCCTGGATGAGATCTTGGAATTTAAAAAAAAAAGGATACTACTAGAAAAGCTATTGAAATCTGAAGGAAGTCTGGTGTTTAGTAAATAATATTGTACTAATGTTAGTTTCTTAGTTTTGGCAAATGTGCCTTGGGTATGTAAAACAGGAATAGGGGAAACTGGATGATGGGTATATGCGAATTCTCTGTGTTACCTTTGAAGCTATTCTTTAAATCTAACACTATTCCAAAATAAAAAGATTATTTTAAGAGAAAAAATATGATCCAAAGAATTGAAAACAGATATTCAAATAAATGCTTATATGTGAATGTTTATAACAAGCAGTATTTATGATAACCAAAGGTTAAAACAACCTAAATGCCCATCAGTGGATAAATGGATAAACAAATTGTGGTATATCTATACAATAGAATATTATTCCATCATAAAAAGGAATGAATTATTGATACATGCTATGATGTGAATGAATCTAAAAAAATCATGCTAAATAAAAGGGGTCAGATACACAAAGTCACCTATTATATAACTCCATTTATATGAAATATCCAGAACAGATTAATCCATCTAGAAAGCAGATTGGTGATCGTCAGGGGCTGGGAGGAGGGGAAAAAAGGGGTAGTTACTGCTTAAAATGTATGGGCTTTTTTGAGGGGGTAATAAAAATGTTTTGGAACTAGATAGAGGTGATAGTTGTACAATATTGTAAATGTATTAAATGCCACTGAATTTTTCACTTTAAATGGTTAATTTTATGTTACATGAATTTCACCCCAATTAAAAAAATAATAATAATATGGCTGGGCATGGTGACTCACACCTGAAATCCCAGCACTGTGCAAGGCTGAGGTGGGCAGATCACTTGAGCTTCAGGAGTTCGAGACTAATCTGGGACTACAGGTGTACACCTCGACGCCCAGCTAGTTATGTTTTTAGTAGAGACAAGGTTTCACCGTGTTGGCCAGGATGGTCCCAATCTCTTGACCTTGTGATCCGCCTGCCTCAGCCTCCCAAAGTGGTGGGATTACAAGTGTGAGCCGCCACACCCAGCCTTAGAATTTTTTTTCTTCCCCCCACCCCCGTTTTCCCCCTCCCCAATGGAGTCTTGCTCTGTCACCCAGGCTGGAGTGCAGTGGTGTGATCTCAGCTCACTGCAACCTCTGCCTCCCAGGTTCAAGCATTTCTTCTGCCCCACCCTCCCAAGTAGCTGGGACTACAGGCACCCCCCACCACACTCAGCTAATTTTTGTATTCTTAGTAGAGATGGGGTTTCAGCATGTTGGCTAGGCTGGTCTCGAGCTCTTGACCTCATGATCAGCCTGCCTTGGCCTCCCAAAGTGCTGGGATTACAGGCATGACCTAAGAAATTTTTTAGCTTACAATGTGGATAGAGTACTATCTGAACCTTGAGGATGCAATTTTTAATATTATAATTCTACTTGTCATTATGTGGCAGTGACTATATACAATAGCCAGTCATCCCTTTAGTGATTTATTAAAAAAAAAAATCCTGCATCTAGAGGAGATAGGTTAAACTAGCCAGGAGAGTTTAAAAGTTAAAACATGTAAAAATCAAACTTTCCAAGCCAGGCGCGGTGGCTCATGCCTGTAATCCCAGCACTTGGGAAGGTTGAGGTGGGTGGATCACAAGGTCAAGAGATCGAGACCATCCTGGTCAACATGGTGAAACCCCGTCTCTACTAAAAATACAAAAAATTAGCTGGGCATGGTGGTGCGTGCCTGTAATCCCAGCTACTCAGGAGGCTGAGGCAGGAGAATTGCCTGAACCCAGGTGGCAGAGGTTGCAGTAAGCCGAGATCGCGCCATTGTACTCCAGCCTGGGTAACAAGACCGAAACTCTGTCTCAAAAAAAAAATCAAACTTTCCTTTATGTATATACCTATTTTCAAGGAGAGACTAAATAGAGGATTAAATTGTGGCTTTTATACATTTTTAGAATAACAATGTACTTGGAAGGCAGGCTCTGCAAACAGACTGCCAGAGCTTGTTTCTCTTCTCCACTCATCACCTGTGACCTCTGGCAAGTGTCTGATCCTCTGGACTCATGTCCTCAGCCTTCAAGAAGGATGACAACAGTACTGACCCCACAGGCTGTTCATGAGGACAAGAGTCTCAGCCAAGAAACAGCGTAGGAAAAAACAGATCTAGAGGAACAGATTGGCTAACTATCCTCTAGGCACATCCTTAACAAGAAATATAATGAGCAGGAGCTAGGAGTCTGCAGGCCTAGGAAATAAAAATGCTGACATTTAGAAAAGTAGATATCAAAGAATGTAAGACTATTTTTCTAGGAAATTTTATGTGGATTACAATGCCAAAATAAAGTTCTTATTTAAGTCAGGAACATTTCTTCATTCTTCATGCTATCCAACTTTTCTCTTAACATATTTTTCCAGTGATGAAGAACAGAATTACATACACACACCTAGAAGTAATTCACCTAAGGCATCCAAAACAGGGTTGTCAACTAATGTCAACCATTTGTATTACTACTACCAAGATTACTTTGTAACCCTGTGATAATTAAATGGAAAAGAGGTCTTTTAGAAAACTGTTTCTTGGCTGGGTGCTGTGGCTCACACCTGTAATCACAGCACTTTGGGAGGCTGACGCAGGTGGATCACCTAAGGTCAGGAGTTCAAGACCAGCCTGGCCAATATGACGAAACCCTGTCTGTACTAAAAATACAAAAACCGGCCAGGCTTGGTGGTGGGCACCTATTATCCCAGCTACTCGGGAGGGTGAGGCAGGAGAATTGCTTGAACCCAGGAGGCGGAGGTTGCAGTGAGCCGAGATCGTGCCACTTCACTCCAGCCTGGGTGAAAGAGCAAAACTCTGTCAAAACAAAAACAAACAAAAAACCGTTTCTTTGAAGCACAAATATCTTCCTCAAAAACTGGTAAGCTGATTAACATTAAGCTATGTTTTTACAAAAAGAATTTCCTGCCAGGCTTATGAATATTTCCCATAAGGAATTATTTCAAGGATTTGAACTAGAAAGAAGTCAGTCCCAGTTACTTGGGAAGCTGAGGAAGAAGAACTGCTTGAGCCAAAGAATTTAAGGCTATAGTGCACTATGATTGTGCCTCTGAATAGATTCTGCACTCCAGCCTGAGCAACACTGCAAGACCCTGTCTTGAAAGAAAAAGAACAAGAACAAAAGAAAGGAAGGAAGGAAAGAAGGAAGGAAGGGAGAAAAAGAACAAAAAGGAAGGAAGGAAGGAAAAGAAAGAAAAAGGAAGGAGGAAAGAAGAGAGGGAGAAGGAAGGAAGGAGAAAGAAAGAAGAAAGAAAAAAGAAACAAAGAAAGAAAAAAAGAGAGAGAGTTCTCAGGAGTTCGAGACCAGCCTGGCCAACAGAAAGAGAGAGAGAGAGAGATAAAGAGGTTTTAATGCAAAAATAAAAACCACAATGGTCGAATGGTGGAGGGAATATACCCTTCTTGTTTATGCTTTATAGCAGCTACAGATATTGGCGCCAGTAATTACTGACCCCAAAGGACACCAATTTTAAAACATCACTCATTCTTCCACTTAGAATTTTGAATATAAGATCAGGAATCTTATATTCTTTCTGAGATACATAAAAAAATTAATTCCCAAATTACATTGTTTCCTTTAATATTAATTTTAATAATTTAAAATGTTATCAGTAACACAATTCTATATAATTATTCATAAATAGATACTATATGTCAGTAAACCAGTAACATATGAATCTACAGAAATAATGGTTCTATAGATGCAACTGCCTTAGGAAAAATAACCTGAAGATACTTCTGTCAGCTGGGGGTAGGGTTGCTGTCTAGATGAGACCTAGCACTGGAAGCCAGTCAGCAGGGATCCTTTCACCAATTCCATTTTTCATACAGCCCAAGACAAAGCTCTCAATTTTGCTATGGCTGTGTATCCCTGTCTCTAACAATTAAATAAGTATTTGCCATTTATTCCATTAACAGAGATGCTGTGAGGATTCAAGAGATAATATTTGTTAAGAGCCATGACATGCTCATAAACATAAAACATTATCCCTGATAAAGATGATGATTGTTGCCCTGGCAGGCTCTGTTGAAGACATATGGTGATTGGCAGCATCAAGGGCGAGAAGGATAAGCCACCTCTGCAGCTCCAATGTGACCTGAGCCCAGAGTCTGGGGTGAACAGAGCCAGGTGGCCAGAGCAGAGTAATGGCCCCACACATGAGGTTCCTGAGGGCCTTTGATAAAAACAAAGCTATCAGGTCACCTCTTGTCTCCAGATTCCAGGATAGCTGGAGGTCAGTACAAGGAAGATTCATTCAGCACTGGACAGCTCCCAGTCCAGCCAGTCCTGCTGAATGGAAGGCTGTCCTCCCTCTTGATCATTCTCAGGAGAAGCTGACAACTGTCAACATGGCCTTTGTTCATTCTTCCAGAAATGCAAAACCAATGCCATATTAAGCCCTTCAAACTCTCTTAAATATTTAAAATTAGAAAAAAAAGGAGTAGAGAAGATTTTTTTAATCACACACATAGCAGCATTTGAAAACACTTTTGAAAAAATGTAAATGTGCTCCTCTGGTGCTGCACATGAAAAAATAGAAAACTTTTCATTTTCTGTCTTTTGTTTTCATAAGGATAAAATGTGAAATAAACTTCCTTAATTTTCACTTCAGTGTTTGCAGCTTAGGATTCCATTAATATATCCTTTTCCCCTCGGTTGTGCCGGGTCCTCGTTTGCAGTCAGTTCATTCTGCACTGATGTATATTTCATTGCCCAAGGCTTAATTTTGATTTATTGTCCATCCATAAATTAGAAAAATATGCTCTGGAATTCCATCCCGCTGAAAAGCTGTGCCTGATGTCAGGGGACTGGGTGATATTTAAGATGTCAGAAATACATATTGGATTAGTGTGCTTTGTTTCCCCACAACAGCAGGTGTTTAATCATAGCTGATGGCTGAAGTTAAATGCATTAGGACAGCAGCAGCCAAGAAGATGGAGTTTTTCTAAACCATACAAACTCCAGGATAAATAACTCAAAACTAATTGCGTGTCCACATCTTAGATACATTTTTATTTACTTAATACATTAAACAATGAAAATAGCCTCTGGCACTTAACTTCATGTTTAAGAGCCTGTACAAATATTTTATGTTAGTGAAGTGTTGGCTGTTTAAACATAACTACTATTTTCCTTACTGGCCCTCTGGCGGCTTTATATAAAACATTTCTTAAAGCAGTAAAGAATAAAGGCTGAAATCTCTCAGTAATTCAGAGATAAGGAATTTTCAGGGGTTGCTTTTTTTTTATTAATATGATTTGAATGCTTATATCTGCCTAAATGCCCATTTGCCATCATCCAAATGATGCTTCACTTACTTACCGGCCAGGCATTTTCCCTTTCTCTCTTCGTAAAGTACAGGTTCTCATTGCCATTATGTTTATATTAATTAGAGGCCTATGTGTATAGAAAAATGATCAGGCTTGGTGTGGAGCAATTTAGCTGGAGGCTGGAGAGAAGACGCTTAGGAGAGCAAACATTTTCAAGGTGCAACCGGTGACCTGTAACAAGCTAGGGAGATTCATGGCGAGAATCGTATATTTTGACACAACAGTGATTTGATTAAAAGAGAAAGTAATGGGTTTAAACAGTTGCTATGAGGATGTAGCCAGACTTTGGTAGCATTTTGCAATTTACTTTACAGACCAGTGATGGAGCAGGAGAGAGGACCTTTGCTACTGAAAAAGAAAGGCTGCTTGGATTGGAAAACAAATATAAGCAAAAATTGAGTGGTTGAAACTAGTTTTTTCCCTCCCAGTCTTCCTTTAACACATATCTATGGAGAAGGCAGGGTAATATCAAGGCAAAAAAAGAAACAAACACATATTAAGATCATTTGAGAATAGGATTAGAACTGGATTTAATTTTGCCTGGATATTTTTTAAAATAATTAGTTTTGGTGTCAGGCATAACTGAATCAGTCTGAAAAGGGAAAATGTAATTTTCTGCAATTTGAGAAAATTATAATTTATATTAGAAAACTGAAATAGTTAATTTGTTTCACTTAGATAAGCAGTTTGATTCTTCAAAATAGTTAACATCTCTGGGGTCAAGGTAGCATCAAATTTAATTTCAATATAGTAGTTAGGAATACCACAGTGTGATTTTGAATTTAATAGGTTAAAAAAGAATATTAATAAAAACAAGTTATAATACAATAGTATGGTCCTATTAATGTAAAAGTACATGAAAAAAAAATGAAAGACATGCTATATATATATACACACACACACACACACACACACACACACACACACACAGATTCCAGAATAACAATGACCCCAAAAGAAAGGATCTGAAAATGAACAGAATGGTGATTACCTCTGAGGAGGGTATTTTAACTGTTTATATACTCTGGTGTTGCTTGATTTTTATTTATTATAATAATATAACATTGGGCCGGGCATGGCGGCTCATGCCTATAATCCCAGCACTTTGGGAGGCCGAGGCAGGTGGATCATGAGGTCAAGAGATCAAGACCATCCTGATCAACATGGTGAAACCCCGTCTCTACTAAAAATACAAAAATTATCTGGGCCTGGTGGTGCACACCTGTAGTCTCCGCTACTCAGGAGGCTGAGGCAGGAGAATTGCTTGAACCCAGGAGACGGAGATTGCAGTAAGCCGAGATCACGGTGAGCCGAGATCGCGCCATTGCACTCCAGCCTGGGTAACAAGAGCGAAACTCAATCTCAAAAAAAAAAAAAAAAAAAAAAAAAAAAATATATATATATATATATATATATATAATTATCATAATGTTTGAGATATAACTAGGTAAATTAATTTTCAAAGAGTTCCAGTAAAGGTTTATTTTTAGGAAAAAGAGGCCTATTCCCTATCTTGATACATACATTGTGCCTGAAAAGAAATCAGTCGTGATTACTTTTGTTATAACTGTGTGTTGAATAAGATAGTCATCATTGAATGTTGCAATAATAAGCTACTTGAAAACAAGTTTGAAAAATTACAGTCCTGATAAGGTGTGCATGGGGAGCAAACTGTTAAAACAAAGCCTCTCCTGGTGCCTTCGTTGTCTCACTGGAAGCTGATTTCTTCTTCGTTCATCCCCTATGCTCCCTGACCATGGTAGGTAGCTGCTTTAATAATTAAGCATTTATTACAAGCATTGAGCAATCCGCTCCATTAAAACAACGGTAAAAACATCAAGGTACTAAGACAGCTCTTTGTTTCAGAATTTCTTTAAAAAGAACGTTCTAAAATGCATTTCTCATTTGTTGAAATCATTTTCATATGCTTTAAATCTTTTTTCTATTTTGCAACTGATATCCCAAAGTTCTTTATCACTTCAAAGTTCTTCATTGTATTTTAGCCCAATTATTATATTATTGCTAGGAGTAAAAAAAAAAAAAAAAAAAAAAAAACCTCTCACTTTAAGCTGCTTCATATTATTTCTATCATTTTTAGTCTGAGTGTTATAGGTCAGACTCCCAAGGAAATAGGTTCTGAAATGAAGATTTCTTGTAAGAGGTTTACTGGAGGGTGCTCTTGGAGTTACCCCTGAGCAGGGAGGGCAGGAAATAGGAATGGGTGGAAGAAGTTGAGACCATGCGGTCACCTCAGCTGGTCTACAGAGAGCTCAGGAGCCAAGATGATCCTGCAGTTGTTTTCCCTTTGACAGCCACTGGATGCAGGCTGACTCCCGGAAGGGAGTGTCACTTTTGGCAACGCAGCTCTCATTGGCATAGGACAATTCCTGGAGAGAGATTTTGCTAAGAGCTTTCAGCAAGCAACACTTCCAGCAGTTCTAGGAATCAATGCCTTGGTCTTCAAGAGGGGTCATAGTGGTGCACCTCGTATCCATCACACCAAGTTTCCATATCTCATTATCTGCATTTCCACCCACAAAGAACAATAGTCATTCAGCAGTGACTAGACTACCTCTCCCAAACAAAGGGCAGAAGGGAGCAATATTCACTGTGGAAAACCATGAAAGGACCATAATTCCAAGGCATTTTTCATAAATGAGGCTAAAAGTAGAAGAGGAAAAACTCATTCCATTGTTGTCAAGGAAGCAATAAAGCAAGAAAGAGAATGACTTACTGGTTGACCTACAGTAAAAGTCTGAGCTTTTGTTCTAAATTTGCTTGATTCTCTCATACTGCATTGCTGGTGTTCTGGTCTATTTCTTGCATTTGTATCATAGAAATAATTAACAACACATCCTAGGAAGGGGCCTAGAAACTATTAAGTATAATTTTCTATGGTGCGTGCTCATAGATGAATCCCATGAAGTAGCTGATATTTTGGTCAGTAAGGCATGGCTGAAGAACATCAGCCACTCATGATTGTTTTCCTGGTTTTCTGTCCCAAAGATACCTCGTTCCAAGTGGATAGTACAGATGAAGGGAATTTGCAGAATAAATGGGGAAAGTAGGTTTTATTAAATGCTCAGGGATCAGGGAGGATGCCTTCTGGACAGGGAAGAGTGTTGTCAACCTGTCCTCATCAACATATGGCAACTTGAACTCTGACTTTGCCTTGGCAGCCTGGAGATGAACTGGGCATATTTTGAAGCAAATGACACTAATTAAGATTTTTGTAGGTATGTGGGAAGGAGAAACTATAAATGTTTTAAAGAGCTTCTTCATAGGAATGTTTATTTAACCTCTGGCAGCCGAAGTAGAAAACACTTAAATCTTAAAAGGAAAATGCTTGGCATGTTATGTATTCCTAACATATCAAAGAAAAATAAGATGCCACAAACATTGCCAAAACAGTAGTCCCCCTCCAGACAGTCTTTTAAGGAGAACCCAACCCTTCCTGTTCTAACACACAGGAAAATGAAGGTATACAAAAGAAATATCTGTTCCTAAACAACTCCACAACATTAACACCCCAACCTACATGTTTTTAACCACACAAATGGTTTGACTGGGGCAGTAGATATGCAAATACTATAAGGCAAAGAAAAAAAAAGTGCAGGGAATTGTTCAGAATTCGTGTGCTATGATTTTAATGTTTGTCCCCTCTAAAACTCATCCTGAAATGTAATTGTCATTGTGATGGTATTGGGATGTGAAATCTTAAAGAAGTGTTTTGGTCATCAGGACTCTACCTTCATGAATGCTCTAAAACTGTTATCATGGGAGCAGCCTGTTATCATGGGAGAGGGTTTGGCCCCTGTTGCACTCTCTCTCTACCTTCCTTGCTTCTGTCATGTGTTGTCTTCCGCCATGTTACAGCACAGCAAGAAGGCCCTGGCCAGATACTGGCACCTTGATATGGGACTTCTCAGCCTCCACAACTGTGAGCGGATACATTTCTGTTTATTATAAATCACCCAGTCTTAGGTATTTGGTTATAACAGCACAGAATAAACTAATACACCTTGAAAGATCTAGGATTGGGTCTGGGAATCAATCATTCTTGAACTTGATATTGGAATTCCTCATTTTTAGTTTTTTTAAAGTTTATCTCTTGAAGTTAGTTTGTGTGGTAAAAGTAAATTTGAAAAGATAAATGATGAAAAGTATGTGGAGGCAAAGAAGGAGAGATAGGGAGCAAGGAGGAAAATAAGCAAAGAAAAGTGATTACAACAAGATAGCTCAATAATCCTCATAGTAGCTCATGTAAGTTGAGTGCCCTCTGAGATTTTTTTCTCTGAGGGGCACATACATTACCTTAGTAATTCAAACAATTAACTCTACAAAGTTGGTTCTGCCTTTATCTCCATTTTTCCTGATGAGGAAACCGAGACTTGGTGAGACTAAGCAGTTGTGTAGTACAGAGAGAAGGTGGTACCAATGAAACTGTAGCTCAAGAAGGCCGCTCCTGTGTCAGAGCTTCAGCTTCCAGTGTATCTACAGACTCTAAAAGGTTAGAGCTGAAGAGCCCTTCAAGATCCAGAGACCATTCTGCCCAAGCCTCTTCTACTGCAGGCAAGGAAACTGAGGCTCCGAGCAAAAGACAAGCAAGCTCTAAATTGACTCTTTGGTTGTGTATGTTGTCTTCCAGAAAGATATGTAATTAAATGATAAATGATATTGTGGTCTGCAATATTTCTATTTGCCCTGGTAATAAATCATCAAGATGTGGAAATGTCCTGGGTTTTGTGATCAGACCCACAGTCTTTTCCGGTGCGGATGGCAGAACTAAGCACACTGACATAGTGTGCTAAAGAAAACATTTTGGATACCAGATTTCCTTGAATAGGGTTTCTGAGAATGGGCTGAATCAGGCCTAATTTGTCCTGGAGCTCTGAAGTCACTGTAAGCTGGAACAATGACAGTAATCCCAGCCACGTGGAACAGAGAAGACCTGATGATACTATAAAGTCTGGGATTGATTTTAGGAAGTCCCTTGGTGTTTCCAGGGACCACAGCAACAACGTGACTGTTAGTCATACATTTGTGGGATTAGAGCTGCCTCAGGCAGGGACTCAGATTATGGATGAGGCCAACCTCAAAAATGCCCTGGCCAATCACTTTTATTTCTGGAGGAGGGAACATTTGAAAATTTATCATTTTTTTCAATTGTGGAGCTGGGTTGCCCCTATAACCTGCTTGACATCACCTAGAATGATTTCTAAGCTTGACAAGGATAACTCTGTCAAAAACTTGAGTGGTGAGAGAAAACAGAATTACATTTTATGGCTTGACTGTTTCCATTTAAAGGCTGAGAAGCATTGCATATGCTAAACAAGGTCAGCTTTTCCCATTCCTCTCTTATAAGGAATTCTTAGCAACTCTGAAAAATCATCATGTATTTATTCATCAAACATTGATGCAACCTAAGGCTGGAGGAATTTACTTCGGTAACTGATTTGTAGTCACCCAGAGACTCACAGAAGGGAGATATTCTGTGCTACAAAATATATTCTGAGTCCAGTATTTTACATCCTGAAAATATGCCAGCCCTGTCTCTTAAGCTTCATTGTTACAAGATCATTCCCTGTTGCTGAGTTTCCGAGTCTCCACCCTTTGCTTACTCCAGAAACATTCTGTGCAGAGAAAAGTCAGTGAGAGCAGTCACACCATACTTCCAGCTTTGGAAAAGCCCCAAGTCTCTCTGTTTACCTTCCAAACGAGAGAAAAGCCTTGGAATATTGTGATGTCATAGTACTTTGTCCTTATTTTTTGTTTTTATTTTTTAGACAGAGTCTCATGCTGTCACCTAGGCTGGAGTGCACTGGTGCGATCTTGGCTCACTGCAGCCTCCACTTCCTGGGTTCCAGCAATTCTCCTGTGTCAACATCCTGAGTAGCTGGGAGTACAGCTCCCACCACCACGCCCAGCTAGTTCTTTTGCATTTTTAGTAGAGATGGGGTTTCATTATGTTGGCCAGGTTGGTCTCAAACTCCTGACCTCAAGTGATCTGCCTTCCTCAGCTATCCAAAGTGCTAGGATTACAGGTATAATTGCACCCGGCCATGAAATGTTATTTTATATCACTCAAATTTATATATTCTTAAACAGACACAGAATGTTATACAGTAACATGAACTTGGACTGTGAAAATGACATAATGACTCCTATCTCATGGTATTGTGAAGCATAACAATATAAGTATACACTGCCTGGTGTATACTAGATGCCCAATAAATGATAGCTACGATTATTATCAATTTTCTAAGAGATAAAGGTATTGACAGTGAAGATGTTCTACAAAATACTCAGCATAAGAGGATAGAAAAGCAGGTGTAAATTGTAAATGAAACTTTAGTTTAGACTTAGTTGGACTGTGGACAAGCATCTCTAGGCTGTAGCCACCCACCTGGGTTCTGAAGAAAGTTCCATCTTATCCAGAGATGGCAACACCATGGAGAGATGAACATAACAGAAGTAGAGGGCTTATTTTATTTTATTGTTTTTGAGACAGAGTTTCACTCTGTTGCCCGGGCTGCAGTGCAATGACGTGATCTCGGCTCACTACAACCTCTGCCTCATGAGTTCAAGTGATTCTCCTGCCTCAGCCTCCCTAGTAGCTGGGTTGATAGGCACACGCCACCATGCCTAATTTTTGTATTTTCTTTTTTTTTTTAGTAGAGACAAGATTTCTCCATGTTGGCCAGTCTGGTCTCGAGCTCCTGACCTCAGGTAATCTGCCCACCTTGGCCTCCCAAAGTACTGGGGTAACAGGAATGAGCCACCATGTCCGGCCTATAAAGGGCTTCTAATGCCCCAACTGTCCCAGCACCCTTCCAAGCCAAAAATGAATCAAAACGCCCTCTCTACCACCCTTTCCTATCCCCTCACCCTGTTCTTAAGCAGAACTGAACACAGACTTTGGACTGGGCTCCCTAAAACAAAATGTTCCAAATCGCAACTTCTGGGCTTTTTAAATCAGCAGCTCAAGACCCCGTTGCCTCCACACCCTCCGTACACTTCTGACTTATGTAAATGTTTGGTGATTCTTTAAAAAGTGAGCTGCTAAGTTCACACGGCAGTTCTACCTCCTCTCTATAGTGATAACTCTCTGTAAGGCCTACAAATATTTTAGCCCACCTGTCAGCCCACTTAGGCAAAGCTGCATGGAAGACCTACTGTTGCTTGTTTTAGTTCAATTGCTCGTGGTTAATAGTAATCCCAGCTAACACCCATTTCTAACAGGGAACTAGAAACAGATGTAGAAAATTGGGCATGCAATACATAAAAGCCTAAACAAAAACTAGAAGCCATGGCAAGACAAACATAGAAAAATGGAAAAATCAAAACAGGTTAGAATGGCAGGGTTGTGGGAAACTTCTTATAAAACATATTTAAATTTGGTACAATATCATTTTTAGAATTGAAAAAATACCAACATTGAGAGTGGGGAACAGCCCTCTTCTAAAAGACTTTTAAAATTAAAATCAGACTGGGCTTTGTGGTTTGCCCCTGTAATCCCAGCACTTTGGGAGACCCAGGCCGGTGGATCACTTGAGGTCAGGAGTTCAAGACCAGTGTGGCCAACATGATGAAACTCTGTCTCTACCAAAAAATACAAAAATGAGCCAGGCATGGTGGCGCATGCTTGCATCCCAGCTACTTGGGAAGCTGATGCAGGAGAATCACTTCAAGCCAGGTAACAAAGCTTGTAGTTAGCAGAGATCACACCACTGCATTCCAGCCTTAGCAACAGAGCAAGACTCCATCTCAAAATTAATTAATGAATTTAATTAAATAAAAATTAAACTTTTCTGACAACATAAAAGCACCATTATAATGCACACTGCCTTATTTTTTCAGCTCTAAATAGGCAATGATATATACACTTAACCAACGGGACTTTTCCTGCATACACTAGAAAAAGCTAACATCTTCCTATTATTACTAGTGATACGGCATTGGCAAAGAGGCCTCTTTCTCAGTTTCCTTTTTATAATAATTAATTCTAACATTTTGACATGCAGGTGGCAGAGAGCTAGAAAGGAAAGTTTATGAATTCAAAGACAAAATTGGTATCTAAAAACATCTAGACAAGACCAGAATAAAGAGTATGTTCAACAAGAAGGCATTTAACAGGTATTAATATAAAGCCCTCCACTTCAATACAAAAAAACTATCTGCCTAAATACATAGGTCCAACATTTTAGCCAGAACAAGTAGAATAGATTTAGGGTTTTTATTGATCACAAGTTGAGTAGAAGTAAACAGTGTGTTAGAGTTGCCTTAAAGACTAACGTAATTTAGTTTCTGCTTCCAGAACCAGGAAGGTGACTAATTTCCTGCAATAACTAAATAAACTCAAAACTTGAATATGATCTTCAGACCTTGGATGAGCTGATTTTCCTCAGAGGATTCACATAAGTCTCTTTCCTATTCTATGATTCTAGCCTCTCAATTTCTGCTGTAGACCAAGAGTTCAGAAATCAGAATACGTGGATGTGGTAGACGGTCTGCGGATGGGTTTCGAGAGGCCTGCAAACCCTCTAATGTCATATGTAAAATGTTCTGCTCTCCATGAAATACTAATTCAAAGAATTTAGAAACCAATGTTCTAGACCAGTGAGTTTCAAAGGGGATAGTGTCCACCCCAAAAGGCAGTGCATTGGAACAATTGTTCCAGGTCCTTTGGGATACATCCCAATGTTCCATCAGATATTCAAGTAGGTGAAAAAGCCTTCGATAATTGTTTCTAGCTCCATTTTTTTTATGAGCACAAAGTGTTTTTACCTAGTTTTAATGTACATTAAATTTTCCAGGAATACAACTACCATGTACACAGTTTTATCTGGAACCCGTCCAAGAGTTGCTCACCATTTTGGAAAATCATGTATGGACAACAATGCAATGTAGCTCTCGGGCTTTAAGTTCTCCCATCCATAGCTGTCACATTTGGATGATTCTACATATACAAGTTAATATCCTTATTTAGCCCTTATTTCATAAAGTTGATTATAAAGAAAAAGAGACAGCAACAATCAACTGACAGCTTTCTCTTAAATCAACATCTGTTACCAAGTGATGCGCTCACTTGTAATCCTAGCACTTTGGGAGGCTGAGACAGGAAGATCACTTGAGCTCAGGAGTTCAAAATCAGCCTGGGCAACATGGTAAAACCCTATCTTTACAAAAAACTACAAAAATTAGCTGGGCATGGTGGCACATGCCTATAGTCCCAGCTATTCAGGAGGCTCAGGTGGGTGGATCACTTGAGCCCACAGAGATTGAGGCTGCGGTGAGGCAAGATGGTGCCACTGCACTCCAGCCTGGGCAATAGAGTGAGAGCCTATCTCCAAAAACAAAGCGTGAGATTATTATTTTGACTACTTCATTCCTTAGTTGTTGTGGCAGAGAATGTACCCATTGAAACACATATTTTACTATATTTTTGTTATACCCGATGTGTTGTTATTTCTTTTATAGTTAGACCCTCATGTTTTGCCTTTCTTTCTTTTCTTCCTTCCATCTTCACTTTTTAAAAATCATGTATAGGATATATAATTCAATTGTTTTTGAATAGTAAAAGATATTACAACTTTTTTTTTTTGAGACATTATCTCACTCTGTTGCTCAAGCTGGAGTGCAATGGTACAATCACATCTTGCCGCAGCCCCGACCTCCCAGACTCAAGTGATCCTCCTGCCTCAGCCTCCTGAGTAGTGGGGACTACAGGCATGTGCCACCATGCCCAGCTATTTTCTGTGTTTTTGGGTAGAGACGGAAGTCTCACTGTGTTGCCCAGGATGGTCTCGAACCCTTGGGCTCAAGCGATCCTCCCACCTTAGCCTTCCAAAGTGCTGGGATTATAGGCGCAAGCCACCGCGAGGGGCATTAGGAAGTATATATTATGAAAAGAGGGTTGCTGGGAGCAATGCTGTTGAGAATCACTGCGCAAGACAAACGTATCCCCGTGTTTAGTTTCCAAAATTTCCTGGAAACTGTTTTATGTTACTTCACTGTCAGAAGACCCAGCACTGGTATGCGAGCGGAGGTGTGAGCGCCTCAGAAACGTGTAACACACACACACACACACACACACACACCCTAAACCACTCCGTCCTCTGGGAAGAGGGTCCCTCTGCCCGACTCCCTGAAGGTGGCTCCCTGCCCAGGGCCCAGCTCTCTTCTCCTGGACGCCACCTCCCCGGAGCTGGGGGACTGGGCTCCGCAACCGCTGCGAAGCTTCCCCTAAGCCGCAGGCCTAAGGCCACCCTTGGTCCCAGACCCAGCGCCGGGACGCGCGCCCCAGCCCCGTCGGAGCTGCCATGGCCCGATGATTAGGGCCACTGTGGCCCCTGACTTTCTCTTATTAATGTTTTTTTTTAAATTGTAAATCATTACTCAGCTCAGCTCAGTCACCAGGCAAACTGTGTTTAATAAATTAGCTTAATCTATTCCGCAAGTGGTTTGTGAGTGCGGTGTTTCCTCTGGTTAAGGAAAACATTTATATTCTCTCTCCTTGCCCTGCATTCCTGGGCTTCAGGAGTCGCTACCCAGGCCGGGCGCACTTGGAGGCCTGCGGGGGGAGGCTCTCGGCCCGCCGCTCGCGGGGGCCCCCACCTCGGGCGGCCAGGAGGGCAGTTGGTGGCCGCGTGGCCTCTTTGTCCCCGTCAGCCCGAGGCGGCGCTGGTGCCCACCCGGCCTCCCCGCGGCCCAGCCCCGCGCCTCCGCCACAGGCCGCAAGCATTCTCCTCTTCCAGAGGGGCCTCTTTAACGGCTCCCCAAGAAATAATCATTCATTATGTCACCAGAAGGGAAGAAAGGGAGTGTAAGTGTCTTGATGGGATTAGCGGAAACCCCGCAGAGATGATTTAGGGGCTGTGATAATTCATTTAATAGGGGCCTGGGGCAAATTGCTAGACAGAGAAATGGAACTGAAGCAGCTCGAAAGGGCGCCCGCCAAGGCTGTGGGGGTGGGGGGAGCCGGCTTCATTAGCAATATTTAAGAGATTTCATTTAAGAATGAGTCATAAAACGCAGTACTATTTTA
Organism: Callithrix jacchus; assembly: GCF_049354715.1. Classification (NCBI taxonomy): domain Eukaryota; kingdom Metazoa; phylum Chordata; class Mammalia; order Primates; family Cebidae; genus Callithrix; species Callithrix jacchus. The sequence goes on along the minus strand of NC_133503.1, from coordinate 133,088,756 downwards.
TCCACCTGGTTTGGTGGCCTTTAGCTTTCCTCTGCATGAATATTAAATTTGAAATGGCACTACAGCAACACATTTTGGAAAGTGTTCTTTGGGCTGTTATTTGTATGGTTGGTTTAGTTTCTCGTTTGATAACCTTTTAAAATGAATATCATTGAAAATGGATAACTGTACAACCAGAACTCGAAAAACATTAGAGGGAATGTAATGCTTTAGAATAGGTTGTTACTAAACTCGGTAAAGGATTTAAGTTTTTATTGATCAAAACACAAAAGGCATAGACAGCCAGTCAGTAAATGGCAAATTACTTTGACAATTCCCAATTTTCATGCAGATTTTGTGAAGCTGTCCCATTCAAAGCCACCCCGGAGGCCCCAAGGAGACCACAAAGCTGCGAACGCTGCCGGGACTTGCCGGCTGAGACACTGGAAAGTCAACCCGATTCAGGGAAACACTTTCAAAGACTGTTTTTTCTTGGCCAGATAACATTCCATTTTGTTTTCGAGCGGCAAGGACAATCTCTAGTTCGATTGTAAAACTATTCCTTCAAATGTACATTTTTATCTATGGAGAGTGGTGTTAATGGGGGTTTTCAAACCTAAGTTGACGTTTGGCATCGTAATTGTTCCCATTTACAACTACCAGGTAAAAAACCAGATTCTCTTTTGGTATGCATTCTCCCCTCTTTGGTTTCCAGGGTGACTTTCCCACACATGTCTGCCAGTCACATGGAAAGTCCTAGTCTGGAAACATGTTAGCAAATACATGACTTTCACTCCATTGTGGCCCACACATTTGCCTGACATTCTTCCTCAAAACTATTATATTTGCAAACTAAACCATTAACTCTGATTGCCCCTGTCCACTACCTTTTAAAAATAAAAATAGCACTTCCAGATAGGCTTTTTAAAAATAAATCACAGCTGCACTCTGTTATTTTAACCAAACAAGTAGGCTGGGCATGGTGGCTCACGCCTGTAATTCCAGCACTTTGGGAGGCTGAGGCGGGTGGATCACAAGGGGGTCAGGAGTTCAAGACCAACCTGGCCAAGATGGTGAAACCCCCTCTCTATTAAAAGTACAAAAAATTAGCTGGGCGTGGTGGTGGGCACCTGTAATTTCAGCTACTCGGGAGGCTGAGGCAGAGAATTGCTTGAACCTGGGAGGCGGAGGTTGCAATGAGCCGAGATCATGCCACTGCACTCCAGCCTGGGTGACAGATATTCTGTTCTTCTCAAAAAAAAACACACACACACACAAAAAAAAACAAATACTGACAGGTCTCTATTCACAGAGCTGCTTTAGCCACATAGGATACATAAGATGCATAATTAATATGTTCTTTAAAAGACTTTCTTAATCAGAAAAGACACTATATGTAAAATTATTCACTTACATATATTGGTTTGTGCAATTTTCCACAATGACAGTGAAGTTGGTAGCTAAATATATTTTTATACATAACAAAACTTAGCAAATGTCTTTTGTAAAACATGCATTGTGAGGGTAGTATTAATATTTGTGTTTCTACTGTTTATATTCCACCATCCCCTAGTAAAGATCTTCTATTTTATACAGAATTGTAAACCACTTTGAAATATAGTGAGAGGATCTATTTTGAATAAAATAAGTTTACTAATGTACTGTATAGGCAGTGTCTGGACAAAAGCAAGCCTCACTGAAGGTGGGTTTGCTTCCTTCAGTGCCTGTCCTCAGACCTACGTTCTCAGGCTTTTCTCAGCATTTGGAAAAGGAGCCAGGACTGGCCATTAGCAGGTCACGGTCAATGGTCTGAGAAGTTCTGAGAAGGAAGCTCCTCTTCAGCAAAAGAACTTTCATTCTCAGGCCAGGCATGGTGGCTCACGCCTGTAATCCCAGCACTTTGGGAGGCTGAGGCAGGCGGATCACAAGGTCAAGAGATCAAGACCATCCTATCCTGGCCAACATGGTGAAACCCTGTTTCTAAAAAACAAAACAAAAAAGAACTTTCATTCTCTCCTTCTTCCTGTGAAAACGCATTCTAAAGGTGACCAAGTAACCCAAAGAAAGATACCTGTTTGCAACATCTATTTTTGCTTTTCAGAAATAGGATTTAGTTGCTGATTAGAAAGCCAGAAAGCAAAGATCCCTGCACTGCCACTTAGAATGGTTATAGCTTCACAGTAGCAGAAACTGAAAGATTCATCAGAAAATAACCCCCAATCCTTGGCCTTGCATTTAAATGTGAATAGGCTGTGTGTCTACTCTACCTTCTTGCTTTCCTTCCTTTACATAATTCCCACTATGTCCAAAGCATGCATACCCATACTGTTGAGTCCTGGAGTAACTGACAGTGTTAAAATGATGCCCTGGATTTAAACAGTTTCAAGTACAGTAGACACATTGCCACGAGACAGCCGGTGGTAGGAAACCAGGGCGTACAGGACACAGGGATCATGAAGGAGCAGCCACGCAGGCAGCCAGTGCTTTCTGCCTTCTGAGAGTCCAGCCTCTGCCCACAGGCATCCACAAACACAAAGCCACATCCTCATCAACAGAGGGGACAGGAATATGACATTCTGCACACAGCCAAATACCTTAGGAGACTGAGGTACTAAGGCCAAAATATTTAAAGCCAGTAAAGCTGGAAGTCGAGTGGGCAAAAGAGCATAAATACTTTTATAGTCCCATTTTTCTAGTAATAAATTCCAGGATTTTTTCTTATTACTCAAAATATACAAAGGTAAAGAAAATATATAAGCAATTATTTAAGTTATCTCCTTTTTCAATTAATATTAATGTTTAAAACATCAAACACTATTTACAAGGACCACATAGTCTAAAAAAAGAAGGAAGGGGAAAAAAACCTTTATGAGAGTTAACCAGAAGAACTAGCACTCCCTAACATCAGACAAATAGACCTCTGCAGCCCTTTCTTGCATCTTCCTCAGGGCAACCACAAAAGAACATCATTACCAACCACAGGAGATCACTGCTTTGGAAACCTGAAACAACAGTGTTTTCTTCATCAAAGTACATGAAATCTGATTGAAATAAGCTTACACTATAAATTGGCCTAAGCTTTGTGGAATAAGTATCAAAAGCCTTAAAAATGTTGCTCTACTTAATTCATTAACTCCATCTCTGGGACTAGCTCCCGGGTCAGTTATGTGAAATGCCAATGAAGGTTTGTATAAAAGATGTTTGTCTTTTATATTTGCAATAGGAAAAAAAAAAGAAACCATACCAACACCCAATTATAGGAATCATGAAGTAAGTTCCAGGATCCTGCAATGAAATGTAATAAACCCATATTCAATTTTATACACACAGGATCCTCTAGATTCTGTAAAACAAAACAGAGGTGAGAAAATGTTAATGTGATTATCTCTGGGTGGTATTATGGTTTTTGCCTCATATTTTGTAAATTTTCTATAATAAGGATGTATTACTTTTATAATCAGTAAGAGAGAGATATATATATATATACCTATGTACATATTTTTACCTAATTTTGTAAATTTTGTACACATTTAGAATTCATTACTTTCTTCAATGTTTATAATATAATAATCTTATATTATTATATAAGATAATAAGCTTCAAAGTTTATAACATAACAGGCAAACAAGGAATCTCAGAATCAAAATAATACCAAAGTCACTTAGATAATGTTTCCCTTAAATAACCATATTAAAATAAATTAGCATGTATTTCTTTATTCTTGCCAAGCATTGCATATTTACACATTTCTTTTCTATCCAATAAGTAAATTTCCTATGTAGTTATCACTGTGATTTTCTTTTGTGAGCATATATAGATTGAGAATGTTCCACATTTTGACAAGAAAGATCAAGCTGTCAGGTGAGAAGTTCACATTTCATCATGATCATCTGCAGCTCACACTTGGCACCCAATATACATATATTTATTTTACTAACCTGGCCATACACAAATAGCAGCGCATGGAAAATCTGCAAAGACAGCCCTACTCTCAGGCCATTGTATTGTCCGCAAAAATCTGTTTTCAGCAGCAGACTATCCAAAAATTTGACCCCCTGGCTGTTTTTTCTTTTTTTAACTAGGTCAAGTGGCTGTCCCTATAGCACCATCAGTGTATTTAATAAAAATCAAGTATATCTTGTGTTTGAAACATACATTATAAATAGATGTATAGATGGAGCAGATATTGAGAAAAGAAATGGTAAAGATTATGAATATTAAGATTTATATTAATCTATAAGCCTATTAAAGTACAGTAAAACCTGTCCTTCAGACCACCTTTTTAAAGATATCACCTCCCTGATGGGACCACTAAATTTCGGGCCAAATTATTTTCCCATAAAGAACAATGAAAAGAAAATGATTATATTAAGACTACTTCTACTATGGTTTCTTTTCATTGTTCGACCAAAAATGATTCCAAACAGTAAAATAACATTGATTTTGACCTTGTTAATGAACCTGAAGAACTTCATGGAATACTCAAACACCAATTTCCATTTTTAACAGGAAAAAAATGGACCCTCCGCCTCACATTTTTGAAAATACCAGCAGCAAGTAGGGATAATTTCATTGGTATTCTGCAGATGCAGCTTATCTTGATATCGCTAATGTTCTGTAAGGTTTGTCATGTGGATTTTTCTTTGTGCCAAAAGCTGGAGATGATTGTGCGATTTGTAAAATATTGAAGAAGCCTTCAAACTGAGAGATTTATTGCATTTCTTTTTGGTTACAAAGATTCTCATATACAATATTACTGAAGTGATTTTCAGTTTTCCAAAATGCCACTCTCTCCAAGGGAACAACTTTCTCTCCTTTGGCCTTGCAAGGACTCCCTGTGGCTTTGACCGGCTTTTCTTCCAAACAAAACTGCCATGTGATCCATGCTCCCCCAAACCCCTGGAGAAAGGCCCTGCTTCCCTTAATCAGGTTCTTCTTCAGCTCACTCATGTCAGTCAGAAACACCAGAGGCCCTATTCTCCTTGTGTGCTATTTCCAAGGTATGCTTCAGAACGGTTTCAGCCTCTAGAGTTGTCCATTGCATCTTCCCAAGGATGCAATTAGCATCTGTTTAAGGGCAGAACGTGCTCACCCTATTGGTACACAGAGACACCCAGTCAATGTCCGTCCATCTATTTAAATATGGCTTTTCCCCCAATGGATAGAAGGAAGAATTAATCAGGTGTAGATACATTTTTAATTACTCATATGGTGCAAGGAGCACATCTCAAAATTCACCAATACAAGGTAAACACGTGAGCAGTAACTGCCAATCATGCAAGCTCCTTTGGGAAGGCTTCACTAGACTCCATACCCCTGGAGGACAAGAACTATGTCCTGTGTGTGTTCATGTGTTCAGCTTCAAAGCCAATGCCTGCCATCATCTGCTCCCAGTAAGCTAGCATGGATCTGAACTGAGTCGCCAGCTGTGCCCACCCCAGTTTGCCTCTGTTCTTTAGCTGCAGGTCAGTGGACTCTCACCCACTTGCTGTCACAGACTGTCAGTGCTGAAAGGGGCCTTGGAGCAATTGGTTCAGCCCAGCCCAGCCCTCTTGTCCTAGAGATGGGGTTACTAAAGTGTCAAGGACGCCCCAAGTAGAGTCAATACATGTAGCCATGAACCTTATGGGCAAAAATCACAGGTGTTTATTCCTGTTCCTAAAAAGAAGGCAGTGAAATAAAAAAAGTCGAGTATTTTAGCTGATAGCCTAGGGTAGTAAGCAGCTGGCTGTGACTGTGTGGTCTGAGCACAAAAGGAAGCTATAAACATTCACAACTTACTTCTTCAAATGCTGGAGTGTCATAACAATACAGTTTCTCTTTTGAAGCAAGATTTATAATTTTCTTCTGTTTGAGATGGAGAAAGCAAGGCAGTGGACAGTGAGAGAGATATGGCCCGTGGTAACCTGTGTTTGAATTCCAGCTCACTGTGTGACCTTGGGCAAGTCACTTATCCTCTCTGGGCCTCAGTTCTTTCATCTGTAAATGAGGACAAAATTACTGTGGGCCTTTGGGGGCCATCTGAAGAGCAAAGGAGACAATAGTTCAATGCACTCTATAAGACAAAAGTAAGTTATTTACTTGAAAATGAATTTAATCATCCCTGTAATCCCAGAACTTTGGGAGGCTGAGGCAGGCGGATCATGAGGTCAGGAGTTTGAGACCAGCCTGACCAACATAGTGAAACCCTGTCCCTACTAAAAATACAAAAATGAGCCAGGAGTGATGGTGTGCACCTGTAATCCCAGCTACTCAGGAGGCTGAGGCAGGAGAATGGCTTGAAACCAGGAGACAGAGGTTGCAGTGAGCTGAGATTGTGCCATTGCACTCCAGCCTGAATGACAGAGTGAGACTCCATCTCAAAAAAAAAAAAAAAAAAAGAATTTAAAAGCTATGTCCATATATATAAAGAAAAGAAAGCACAGGTGAAGATGAACGTACATAGACATTTTAATTTGGGTATTCCTCACCTCTTTTGAGAAGGTGACTGAGTGATCAGATGTATGACACACTAGACACCTGGGTATCAATTCAGCTGAAAGAAACCACAGGATGTGACCTGCAAACTCTTCCTTTAGAGTCACCTCACAGCTGCCACTGCTCTCCTCCCACAGGATACAAGGGTGTCTATGGGCCCAGAGGTCTCAGTGTAACTTTCTCCTTCTCTTCCTCCCCAGTCATCCTCCTGCTCCTTGCTAGAGACACTGTTCATGTCTATGAAATGAGGGCAAGGATAGTCTAGATCCTAAGAAGAATCATACGGCCTTCTTTTGTTCCGTCAATGACAGGTTCCCCATTGCTTCAAGAGCTGCTCAAAAAGGTGAGTTCTCTTCTCCCTTCCTGGGAGTCTTTCCACATTTCTCCTCCCTCCAATTCATTTTTACTGGAGGTTAATAGATCATACTTCTGAGCTTAAAATTCATTCTTTTTACCTTGCTAATTTTCTCCTTCTTTCCTTTTATTTTTATTTAAATAAAAATAAAAATAAAAAACCCCAACCTGCAAGTGAAACAAGCAGCTTCACTTTTGCATCAAAACCAGGTAGAAAAGGACAAGTGAAAAAAGACCATTATTTGTGTCCCATTTTTGCTGCCTTTGTGGGGACAGGGATGGCTTATTTGGCATGCTTATTGCTAAAGTAGACAATGCTAGTCCCTGAGCACCCCTAATTCTGGACTGAAATCTGTCCTTCTCTGACACTGAAAAGACACTTTTAATTTTGACACATCTATTCATCAAAAATTTACTGAGGGTTTATTATATGCTAAGCACTGTGCTAGCTGTTGAAGAAGTAAGCAACATATGCTCCTTCTGAGGGCAAACACATTATGCATTTCTGCAGATGCCCTCTTGCTAATTTTTGTACTAATCTAGTACTAAAGTCATCTAAAGAGTCTTCCCTCTCCAAAGCAGATGCCTGCCACAATCTACTTTTAAGACTACACCTCCTTGAGACTCAAAAATTACCCTGGAAATTGGCTGGGTGTGGTGGCTCACACCTGTAATCCCAGCACTTTGGGAGGCCAAGGCAGGAGGATTGCTTCAGGCCTGGAGTTTGAGACCAGCCTGGTCAACAGAGTGAGATCCTGTCTTTACAAAAAGTAAAAAATAAGCCAAGTATGGGGGCACATGCCTATAGTCCTAGCTCCTCAGGGGGCTGAGGGAGTAGGATGGATTGAGTCCAGGAGTTTGAGGCTACAATGAGCTGTGATCTTGCCACTGCACTCTAGCTTGTGTGACAGAGCAAAATCCTGTCTCTGAAAAATAAAAATAAATCAGGAAATAGAGTTTTAGAACTGCTGACTGGATGGGACACCAAATCTACCCACCATATGGAACCCATCAGGAAATAAAGAATTTAAGAGTAAATGACTCCTCTGAAGCCACCCACAGTGATCATCAATCTCATCTATCTTGAGTGGCTTAGGGGCTGGTCAGGATATCCTTGAGGCCAAGGAATATCCTCAAGGATAGCTAGATGTCCTTTCCAGTCTGGAGATTCTAGGCAGACCAGAGAAAACGGTGGCAACCTGGCCACTGGCTCTCTGGAGTCAAGAATCTGAAGCAATGTGAGCGGCCGCCAGTTCGTGCCACTGCCAGTGTTTGCCTACGCCATCACTATCAGCATCAAACTCACTCCCTGCTTTGTTAAGTGCTTTGGGATTTCTCAAGTAGAAAAGGTGCTATATAAAATCAATCACAGGAAACCCTGCTGCTGGCAGCTCAGAACAGCTACAGTAAGCGGTGTCCACTCAATCAATAGTCCCTCACTGAGAAGGGGAAAGAATACCATTAAAAAGATGTGCTCTTAGAAAAACTTCCCTTAAGTAAGGGGGGGAAGGGAATTCTACCTTACAAAGAGTATATATATATACAGAAAGCACACAATACATTGTTTCTCAGTGACAGATGTTAAACACAACAGGAGAAGGATCTTACTGCTTACTACATAATTTTGCTTTTATTTTAACCATGAAAGAGCACAAACTGATACACATTGAGCCTGAGAAACCTTGTAGGCCCTATGCAGGAAAGGTCTATTGGAGTCAGTCTTGAAATGAAAATGGAATTAACTCTATGGCACTGGGGTAGAAAAAAAAGTGATTTCTACAGTTTGCTTTCCAAAGCATGATATGCATGTGTATTAGTACATTTTTACACTATTATAAAGATACTACCTGAGCATGGGTAATTTACAAAGAAAAGAAAACTGGCTCACAGTTCCACAGGCTGTATAGGAACCATGGCTGGGAAGGCCTCAGGAAACTTACAATCATGATAGAAGGCAAAGGGGAAGCAGGCACCTTTTTCATAAGGCGGCAGAAGAGAGAGACCATGCAGGGGAAACTGTCACTTTTAAAACCATCAGATCTCATGAGAACTCCCTCACTATCATCAGAACAACATGGGGGAAACCACCCCCAAGATCCAATCACCTCCTACCAGGTCCTTCCCTTGACACCTGGGGATCACAATTTGAGATGAGATTTGAGTGGGGACACAGAGCCCAACGATAGCAGCATGTTTGAGATTCAGTATAACTTGTCTGCCTTTTATTATGTTTAAATATAGGAATATAGGTAGATGCATATCATTTTATGATGTTAAAGAACTGGGCTTCTTGCACAATCCTAAGGAATATTAATCTGGATTATTTTTGGTTTTCATTTCATTTCAAAAGTCAAAATGCAAAAAATATATAAAATTGCATTACTATGTACATGAAATCATGCTACTTCTCAAAGGCACAACATAGTAATTTAACTAGTTGAGAAAATTAGGAAGAGGCTATCCCCAGTGTTCTTAATCCACAAACAATGTTTTTGTTAACTACAGAAAAGTATTGTGAGTTTTTTTTGTTTTGTTTTGTTTTGTTTTTGTTTTTTAAGTTAGAACTTTAAAAAGCAAATAGGGGCTGGGCACAGTGGCTTCTGCATATAATCCTGGCACTTTGGGAGACCAAGGCGGGTGGATCACCTGAGGTCAGGAGTTTGAGACCAGCCTGACCAACATAATGAAATCCCATCTCTACTAAACCCCAGCTACTCAGGAGGCTAAGGCAGGAGAATCGCTTGAACCTAGGTGCTGGAGGTTGCAGTGAGCCAATAGTGCCACTGCACTCCCGCCTGGTTGAGAGAGCAAGACTTTGTCTCAAAAAACAAATAGGTAAAACTATTGCAGTTCTCCCTGAGTTATGTGTAATCTAAGAAGAAAGTTCTCCAAGCTTTTGTCTAATGAAGTCTTCCTGTGGCATGAAGGAATATTTTAGTTTTTATTTATTATTATTATTATTATTTTTTTTTTTTTTTTTTTTTTTTGAGACGGACTTTCACGCTTGTTACCCAGGCTGGAGTGCAATGGCACTATCTCGGCTCACCGCAACCTCCGCCTCCTGGGTTCAGGCAATTCTCCTGCCTCAGCCTCCTGAGTAGCTGGGACTACAGGCACACGCCACCACGCCCAGCTAATTTTTTGTATTTTTAATAGAGACGAGGTTTCACCATGTTGACCAGGATGGTCTCAATCTCTTGACCTCGTGGCCCACCTGCCTCATCCTCCCAAAGTGCTGGGATTACAGGCGTGAGCCACCGCGCCCGGCTGAAGGAATATTTTAAATCAGTTATCAGTGTCTCTTTAAGTCTTTTCAACAAACCATAATAGAGTTTAAATTGCTAAAGTGTAAATGATTAAAAATCTCATATTTGCAAGAAAATGCATATGTTCTTTGATCCAAGTGTTGTAAACCCTGGAGTGCATTAGAATTCCTTGGAAGGGCTTGTTAGATGCTAATATAATGGCTAGTGGACCTTACCTTAAGAAATTCTGTGCCCAGTCCCTTGGTTGTAGGTTAGGAAACTACTTCATGGTTGTTTGACAATGACTTGCTCAAGTCCACCAGCCATAACCATGCGTCCCACCTGTTCCACATCAGCAGTCTTTTCCCTTCAACACCTGGTTATTCTCCTGGAAATGGCTTTAGTTGCTGTCAAACGCTTCTCGAGTTGTTCACCCAGGACAAATGATGTTCCCTTCATGGAAGTAATTCCTGAGTAGCTTCTCTTTCTTCCTTTGAGTTCTTTACAATCATTTCAGTCTATGAAATCAGAATTGAGTTGAAACCGTTTATTATACAAAAATGCCCAGTTACAGACCTAGTACTGTTTTTTCTTGATAACGTCTGGTTATAATATTCTCAAAAACTCAGGGTGGAGCCGAGAAAAGGTGAGTGGATCTGGTCAGTGTACACTGTAGCTGAGACTCTAGGTTTACAGCCAATGATGTCCTCAGCTTAGATTTCAGCAGTTTCACTAGAGTGACTATACTTCCCAGAGCTACCAAATGCTACCCAGAGTCTGACCACATTACCAGACATTTCAGATGAGATCTAGATTTAAACAGACACACCTCAACTTGGGCAGGGGAGGGGGTTAATTGTTTCTTGGTTCACATAATTTAATTTGTTTACTTCTCTTAAACACCTAGCTACACCAACAGGGTCGATGCTTAATAATTCAGACACATTCTGAAGTTTATGCCCCAAAGGCAATGCTAGGAATTACAACAGTGATTCATACACAAAGAAATCTGCAACTTTCCAGCAGAATTATTTCTAAAACCTACCAAATATTACCTTTTCTTCTACAGGGTAGATTATTTCTTGCTTAACCATCATACTCCCGCCAGGGAGAGCCAGGGAGAAGAATGATAATCAAACTCCACTCTATCTACTATCTCTGTCCTATTTTCTTCATGAAATTTTTATCAGCAATGATAAAATCAGCTTCTTTGAGTCTTAGTTTTCTCCTTGCAGAGCTGGGAGGAGAAGGTAAAAAGCTAAAACAGCAGAAAAAGTGGGAGACAAAAGAAGCAGAAAACTAGAAAAGAAACAATATAACCCCAACCTCAAATAACCAAGACACACAACACTTTCAAATACTGAGAACTCCTTCACATTTGTAATTGTTTCACAATTTTTAGATAAGTAATCAAGGAATAACACCCAATTTAAATTATTTCTTAAATCAAGTATTTGAAAATATTTTTGTGCCAGAAAAATGTTAATGTTTATAAATGCCTGAATAATTAACATTGACAAGTATGACAAAAACATTTGATGTTTTCCTGATATACTTAACAATGCTTATGGCTTGACTGGAATAATGACAAATAGGAGGAATACTTGGAAATTTTCATTGTATGTGTGCGGCTTTAAGCAAAACATTTAACTGTTCTGGGCCTTAGTTTCTTCATTTGCACATAGGGCTGTAAAGACAGTATGATCATCTCTAAATTTTCTTCCAGTTCTAGGAGACAACAACGTAAAATCTACAAAGTATAATAATTAGAATCAACAAAATTCCCACATGAATTCCAATATTTTCCATAACAATATACAGTTTTTCAGAAAGCTTAATATCTCTTTGAGGCATTTTTGTTTTTAAGTATTATTGTTAATGTACAGCATTAATGTTATGCTCTAATCAGCAGCTTGGATGACCTTAAGAGTTTTACAACTAAAATGCATTGAATCGATCCAGTAAAACATATTTGAGATTTTGCCATTGCAAATCCAGCTTTATGATTTACTGACAACAAATGGACAAAAGGAAATCTGTGTTTGCCACATCCAGAACTCTCGCTCTGCTATCTCTCTGCCCATACTTGAGGCAACGAATGATCTTTCTGTGGCCTGCTATTGAAATTTTCAATAGTGAAATTAATTTCATTCTGTTATCCAGATATGCAGATATCCAGGTCACCATTTTCTGAAAACATATTAAATGAAGTGGCACAAAAGATTGTATCAGGCAGCAAAAATGGCAATTTTGGACAATTCAAGGAGACCTACAGCCAGATCACAACTCGTTCATAGCTTCACCATAAAACTCCCAGCCTCTAAAAGGAAAATTTCTCATGATGCAAGAGAAATAAGTGGGAGCTGTACCAAAGTACATTATATTGTGACACAAAAAGCATAAATCATGTGTGTATGAAAATCATGAGCCCTAAGCTTTAGAGAGAGTTGTGCAATTGACAATCAAATGGAGCTTAAAGGGAATTACGAGGTTTTCAACTAAAGTCCTGAAATAAAGAAAGTAATATTTTACAGCAAAAAATTGCAAATGTCAAGTTTAAATCATAAGACTTTGCACCATTGAGCTACTAGCTAGTTCTATAGCTTCTTCAGTCCTTAACACAGGGAAAGACCAACTTTCATGCTCAATAAAACTTAAGAACTTTAGAAATGCATTTAGGAACATAATTCATGTATTTGTGACTTTTTCCCTCCCTAAATGGCTAATTGTAGAAGAAAAATGAGTGAACGTAAGAACTTCTTGGATGGTAACCTATTCCCCCATTTGCTTTAGACTCTCATGAATTCTTGTGTTTTTTAAATAGGGCTGCCACCAGTTTGGTCATTCGAAGTAAAGGGGGGTCTTGGGAATATGGATGGCTGTCCTCCTTTTCCCCTTCAGATGTCAGCCGCATCTACTCCTGCTTTTGGAAAACCCCAGGGCAAACTGACCTGCCAGGCAGCCAACCAACCACCAGCCCCTGTGAAGGGCTGGAACCCAGCTGCCCAATTCGGTTGCTTCCGTCCAAAGCCAGACAGGTGGCAACCCAGATTGAATCTGTTGTTGTGGGAATGATTTGATTCACAAACAAGGTTATTAAATTTTATATGGAGACACAGGCGAAAGTCACAAGATCCTGGAGAGAAAGACCTGATTCACATAAATTTATCTTAATAGCTGTGAATTCGGAAGCATAAAGCAGAAAAAAAATTAATGGAAAGGCATTTCACCTCCTCCGTCTGCCTGCTCCCCTCCACTCTCTGGCATATAATATGCCCACACACACACATAGATCAACAACTGCCACGACTCCATCCAGCCCTTTGCAGGAGGAGCCCAACACATTGATCTGAGCCTGTTTTGACATATAAACTCCAATTTGGCCCGAAGTCACTGAGAGTGGACACTGCCACCAACAGCTCTGACACTAGGTTATTTGTTGTTGCTGTTCGCTGTCCCTGTTTGCACATTAATCCAGTGACAATTAGGTGTCAGCAAGCGTTGTTTCTGCTTAGCTGATAGCCTTGGGCTCTGCGCTTGAAGCCCTAATCAGGAGTGTAAACTCTGCTATATTTCAATTTGGAGAAGCGCTCTTCCGCTAAGAGGCCCCTGGCACTGCGATAAATAAAACGCCTATTTACTCTATTGCCACACTTAGACATCTAATGCACTTACTACCAGCCCCCTAATCATAGCCTACAGTTAAAACCACCTATAAATCACTCCGTTCTCATCCTGCACATTAGTGAAGCCATTTTCCCCAAACCCCACAATGAGCACTGTTTCCTTTTCTTGTTAGTCAAAAGCTAGATGATTTTTATTAGGTTAAAGACGAGTTCACAGATGGTAAATCGCGTGGAGAGAAATGAGCTGGAGAGTTACACCGAGTCAGCGCGGGACACGGCTCCTGGGCTGCGACGGGCCGGGCCGGGCCGGGCCGGAGTGGGAGGCGGTTCCTGACCCCAGGCGGCGGGACTCCCAAGCGCCGCGGGACTCAAGTCTCCACTCCACCCACACGCCCACTTGGCGTTGGGGCGCTGCCGCCTCGCTTTCGACGCCCAGCGCAGGCCGCAGCCTGGCCTGGGGACGCCCGCACCCCGTAATCGCGTCGAAAGCGCCCCATCCCCCTGCCTCTCGCCGCGCAGGTTTCCCGCGACGCCCTCTCGGAAGGCGAGAGCCCCTGCGCGGCCCGGCCCCCGGGGACCGCGCGCAACAAAAGCCCGGCCGGCAGCCCCTGCTCCTCGCCTTCCTTTTCAATTCTCCGCTGATCTCAGGTGGAATTAGGAGGATTAAAGCAGCGAGTAAATGAGGCGAGTGCGCAAAATGACTCCTTTCTGAACCAAACGGCATGCTCCGTGCTGGGGAAATGAGATGCACATTTAAATCTCATCCATCCACCGCCTGTGGCCACCGCCATGTACCTGCCTACTTAGCCCAAGGGTTAATTAATTGAGGCTTCAATGCACTATTGCAAGAGCATTATTGCATTTGATACTCTACATCTGTGATTTAAAACTCTTTCAGTCCCTTGTCAGCAAGGGAGGGTTTTTAACTAGGAAATTAGCATTCAGATAAGGGAACGCTCTATTTGCTTCTGAAAGGAAGGAAATATTAAGGATGCTGGTGCACAAACCGGGCTGTCATATCCTGTCCCATCCTGGAGGGAGCGCGAGGGCCCGGCTCCCCTGGGAGCGGCGGCCACAGGGCGTCGTGCAATGGACGCCAGCGCTGGGGGCGGGCTGGAGGGGGACCCGCGATCAGGGAAACCTTACTCCTCGCAGGCTCCAGCCTGCTGGGGCGTGTTTACGTCTGCAAAGTCCGATAATATATTTTCTCCCCACTTCTTAGGAACTGATTCTTCTTAAAATGCATTGCCACGTTATCTCCAGCGCTGGCTTTCTGACTTCCCGGCGGGTCTCGGAACGGAGGAAGTAACCCAGTTTCTTAAGGAAAAATGAGAGGTAAACATCACAACAGAATTCTAATGACACTGCAACAACACCAGGTACAAGATTGCTGTGATTATTATTTTTATTATTTTAAGTATTGGATTCAAGTGCTAATACACTAACGAATACAAAGAACAGCAACACAAAATAGTGGCTCACAAGCTAACATTTTGGATCAGAAACTAGTTAGAATTATGTAAACTAACAACGTTGTGTTTTTTTATTTTTAATTTAATTTTATTTTAGGATTTTGCTCTGTTGCCCAGGCTGGAGTGCAGTGGCACCATCCTGGCTCACTGCAACCTCCACCTCCTGGGTTCAAGTGATTCTCCTGCCTCAGCCTCCCGAGTAGCTGGGACTACAGGCATTGGCCCGGCTAAGTTTTTTGTAGCTTTAGTAGAGACAGGTTTCACCATGTTGGCCAAGTGATCTGCCCACTTCGGCCTCTCAAAGTGCTGGGATTATAGGGGTGAGCCACCGCGGCCACCTGTGACCTAATCCTGTTGTAATTTCAGACGTAGACATAGCTTTTATGTAAAATTGCTACATGATTAAGTTCTGGGTTCTCAGGCAAAAACCTCGAAAAGAAGGGAGGAAGGGAGGGAGTGAAGGCCTTTGGCGCTTGCTCACTACAAAATGAACAAATTGCAAGTGGAAAGGAGAATGTTTCCTTTTTTGAGTCACTTCATGACTAGCGGAATTTGGAACACTCAGAATCCTTCAATAACAATCACTTTGCCAAGGGCAATGACTTGGAATTTCTTCTTTACTGAATCTACTCACCCATGGGGCTTAATTAGGTGAAATAGCATCACCTACAGTGGGATTTGTCTGGGACCCCCAAGTCAACAATTTGATTGAATACAGCTCTTTGGAATTTTCATGAGTTGGGCAAAAGATGGGGAACTGGATTCGATGGGGTTTATGTGTGTGTATGTGTGTGTATATGGACATCAATTCTGTATTACCTTCTCATAATGGTCCAATTCTGTCTTTAGGTAATTCTTACTGAATAATCAATTACCCAGAAGTCTCCCTGGCAGATGCTAATTATCACCTACCTCGCTCAAATTTTACTCTTCTACTTCTTGGTAGCATTACAAACAAGCAACAACAACAACAACAATAAAAACCAGGAATCAGAAAATGCTGGTGATAATAACAAGAAAGAATAGTTGGACCATGTGTTTGACTTAGGATTTCTTGCCTGTTTCCATTCAAACCTGGAATCCCAGCACCAATATATGAGTTGTGTTTTGTTCCTAAGGGCCAAGTACTCTAACCTTGTTATGTACATAGCTTTTCAAGTGTTTCACAATACACCTAGTCTGTATAACTTTGTCTCATTGGTGGCAGTCACCTTTCTGCTACCACACACAGAGAGACCAGATACTTTCCATTATTTTAGACCTGCTTGATATAATCCTTTAAAAGTAAGAAAACTAGAACTTGCTTTTTGGTCAGTTCTGCACCATATTTTCCCTGCATTGCTCACACTAGTTCATTATGGGAAGGCTTTTCCCCTGACTCCTAGGTGGTCTGCATTGGGGTCTTCAAAATAAAAGAGCACGGCAGGAAGAGTGCACAGCATTTCTGAAGAGAAGAAACATACAAATAACTCAATAAGCTCTGAAAATTTATTTTTAAAATGGTGAAGTTTTGAATCTACATACTTGACAGCTATGCCGGGGACATTCAGTGGCATCAATCTCCTGAGATTACTTTCATAACAGAAAGAGAGATCTCTTATTTGGAGCAGCTCATAGGACCAACTGGATGCCACCTGGTATTTGGAAAGGAACATGGAGCTGTGGGCTGAATGGTTTGAATTACAATACGTACAATCTGAGCAGCTTTCTCTAGGATGGACCCAACAAACTTATACTACAAAACAAATTCTATCCAAAACAAGAATATAATAAAACGGAAAACTAAAATGGGATTCTCAATAGGAAGCTGGAAGCCAGGACATGTTTTCCACCATAAGGAAAGGACTCTGAATATCGAAGTCTGCAGAGAGTAAAATTAGCCACCAGGATTCCTCTCAGTTACAGGTCCACTCCACGCTGCCCCACACCCAAATCCCCTCCAGCTCCATTTCTCTCTAGGTCCAGCTGGAACTTCTCTTGCTGGTTCACATCTCAGTGAGTGATAGGGCGAAAGGAACGTGTTCCTCTTCCCTGACACCATGGTGTTCCTGACAGTAGCAAAGACAGTGTCTCATCTTGTCTATCTTGCTGCTCCTTCACTGTGCAATTCGCAAAATAGGCTCTGCACAAATCACCTGTGGGGATCAACAAGTGAAGTCCCATTATGACTTAAGGGACTTTTCCAAATGACTGGATGCCAGTTTCATTATACTGAAAAAAAAATAGCTAAAAAGTGGGTCATAAGCTTGAGTTGAGAGATTTTCAGCACACATTAATGTGTGTTCACCACACATTTGCCCTGTGGAGCTCCTGAGGGGCAGCAGAAAGAGGATGGATGGGAGGCCGCTTGGAGCTCCTGATTCTGAGGTGGCTGACTGCAGCGAGACCAGTGCTATAGACTTCCTCATGTGACATTTGCTTAGCAATGTGACAGGAAAATAGCAATTTATTTAAAAATTCACCTCTGTCTTTCTTTACATAGAAACACAGGGTTTTTTGTTCCTGCATTTTTTTTTGTTTTGGCTTTTGCTTCTTGGTAGAATTCGATTCTCATGAAGGAGGCCAAATGGTTGGCTTGGATAGTGAGGACTGTCACTCAGTGACTCACTGATCATATGGCTGGCTCTAAAGGTGCTACCTCACAAATGGAGAAACAAGGGTCTTGCCTTCTGGCAAATCTGTTCTGTGAACTACCCCTTTTGAACGTGGGTCCTTGGCTTCCTCTTAACTTGGAATATAGCAGGTGAGACTGCAACTCTTTTGCCAACAAAAAGTTGCTAATAATTCAATGATTCCCTGCTGCTTTTTTTTTTTTTTTTTTTTGAGCCAAGAGTCTCATTCTGTAGCCCAGGCTGGAGTAAAGTGGCACAATCTCGGCTCACTGCAACCTCCACCTCACAGGTTCAAGGGATTCTTATGCCTCAGCTTCTCGAGCAGCTGGGACTCCAGTCACACAACAACACACCTGGCTAATTTTTGTATTTTTTAGTAGAGACAGGGGTTTCAACATGTTGGCCAGGCTGGTCTTGAACTCCTGGCCTCAAGAGATGCACCTGCTCCTGCCTCCAAAAGTGTTGGGATTACAGGCATGAGCCACTGTGCTTGGCCAATCCCCTGCTCATGATAGCTGAATTTCCCCTGGTCAGAATGCAAAGTGTGGATTAAAGATCCCAATTCATCTCTTCCTACCTTGGGTAGAAGGGACATAATTCTATTACTTGTTCCTAGGCTACATACACATAAGAGACAGGTAGAGTTCAGGAGGTAGTTCCTAGAAGATTCATTAGTAAAAGCCAAGGGAAGATAAATCCAAGAGCCACTTCAAAATTTCTCTGGAATTTAGTGGGACAGATATATAAGTAATAAACACAACGATTAATAGATGAGCAGGTATATAAATTTTCTTGGTAGCAAAGCAGCCTCATGATGAAAGGTTTAAGTAGTTAAATATCCTTTTAAAAAGAAGTCTTACTTTGGCAAACATCAATGGAAAGATGTGTGAGTGGTTTAAGTCAAGGTGACTCTTGTTCAGTGTGGATCGGGCAGTTTATTTGCTTTAAAAACAATGCAGATATAATCGAAAAGTGCCAGATTCTCAATGGAAAAGAAAAATGCAGCAATTAAAAAGCCTTCAATTAAAGTTTTCCCCACCTTGGTCAAAGAAAAGCAAACTCACACAAAACCTTCTGCAGAAGTACCCTGCTAAGCAGCCTGTAATAAAAGCAGCAGCCATCACTGGGGATTCAGAATCTCAAGGTTCTTACAGTCAAGACAATCTGGAAAGAGATGATTTTATTAGGCACACCCCCAAAGTTGGCCCTGTTAGCGGGTATAATAGGACTTTTTCAGTTTCATAAAATATCTTGATAACTGGAAAGTGCCAGTTAATGGTACCCTGTTCCAACTATGAATTTCACAAAGATTAATATACCCCTTTAGATTTCTTAAGATTCCATCAGGGCACCTCCCCTAGTCTTGGGTGTTTTACAATCTCAGTGGGCACAAAGCTCAACTGAAACTACCTTTCAACAGCTTAACTGTCATCTTCATCTTCTTCTGGCATAAAAATACATATTTTTTTCCCATAATAAAGGTTTTTTATAATAGCAATAAAGTAACTCCAGAGAACATGGTTGTCTTGAGATAGCTTAACTCTGTCTGGTGTCTCATAACGCCCTGGGGATACAGCAGGCCCATAATACTCCCTTTTGCTGCCACGTCTTTGCTTAATTAAGGAATAAAGCCAAAAGGTCAATGCTGGAGAAAAATGTAAATCTTCAAAACTTTTCATTCTTGACCTAAACTCTGCGTTGTAAAACCTCAGTAGTCTCTGTAACAAGCAGAACACCAACCCAGCACAAAATACCAGAATACACATTACCTCTTTAAAATGTGGTTTTGACACTATGAAAACAAATTCCTGGCCTCTGGACTTGGAATTATGATTCTGACTTTTTAGAGAGAGACCTTCACAAACCATCCACTGATCCCCAGTGAATGTAGAGCCCTACAGCAGAGGCAGTCCCCTTCATCAAACATGATTTGTCACTGTATTTTGGAGCATCACTGTGTTGACTCTTACACAGCTAGAAACTGAGAAAGTGAGGTTAGTGTGTTTGTGTAGGGAGGTAAAATGAATATGTATATTCATCTCTATGGCTTATTTGTTATTGCATTGCTGCTGTGAGTGCAAAATATGATTTCAGCTCCAATCGTTTTATGAGTTCACTGATTACGGTCCATCATAATGAGCAAGGTGGTTTGGACATTGGTGTAGTTTACTGGAGCTGCAATCATTTGCTATGGAGATTTACAGACTATAATCTAGGCACCAAACTCAAAATGGATATTTCTGACCAATGATACTCATTTTAAATTTGAGCTATTCAGTCTCTAAACTGATTTGTTAGAGCCAGTGCAATGAAATAATAAATATTACTTGCTTTCAAGAAATAGAACCTTCTTATCACATTCCTGGAATGTGCTAATTGAAGGAAAAGTGTTATTCCATTATGGAACTAATTAAATGTCATCTGCTTCTCTCTCAGATGAATAAATGGACAGACAGATGCTACGTTGATCAATTAATGTTGTGATAGATCAATCAATTGATTTGGACCTAGATAATATGTATTTATGGGAGACAGAGAATGATTTATTTATTTATATCTGGCAAATTAGATAATCCAAATGTGACTTTATTCTATAAATGGGAACAGATTATGAACAAAGAGTTGCCATTGTAATCTTGCTGTGAAAAAGAAAATTCATCCTTCTTCTTTTGCTTACATAGTCAGCAGACATTATGGCTCAATAAAAATGGGGTGTTTAAATATTTGATAAACATGGGTAGAGCAATGCATTGCTAAAACTGCTAGAGCAGCCTGGCAGATTCTCACGGAAACATAAATTCGCCTGCATACAAATGGGACTGTTTGGTAATTCTGGCTTTAAAATTACCCCTCCCTCTCCTCTCTCTCGCATTTTTCTTCTCAACTGTTATTTGATAGGGCTTGGGCTTTCACTGGATGGGATTTAAACTGTGCAAACTGTCAACTTTGCTAACCACATTAAATGGATCTCACACTAGTGCCTAGACATTTGCAGGCTTCTCTTAGCTATCACCCAGTAGAAGTAACCAGAGAGGGTTCTCAAGCTCTATTGACTTTACATCATTGACATATTTCTTACATCAATCTGAAAGACAAGTGCAGTAAACTTATCACCAATATAGAAGACTCTTCAGGTTGGTCTATACCCATCTTCTGCAGTGAAAACTGATTCTGCCATGACCCAAGGGGGAGGCTGGCCCTGGCAGTAGGGTATGGGAGCCACTTTTATCAACATGTGTTTCAGCTGGGCAGAAAGAAGTGGCATCTGGTAGACAGAGGGATGCCAAAGAGGGAGGTGAATGGCTGATCGTGGGGATTGCCAAGTGCCAGCATTTTATCTTTTGGTCTCTGGATCTCAAGGATAGAATATAGAAAAACCCAAAAGGGCACAATCTCTCTCTCTCTTTCTCTCTCTCTCTCTCTCTCTCTCTCTCTCTCTCTCTCTCTCTCTCTCTGTGTGTGTGTGTGTGTGTGTAAATTTTAACAATTGTTGAGCATGACCTCCCTTTCATGATTCTGTAGGCCTGTTTGCTTCTAAAATCCATCAGCTACAAATGAAGCCACAGGATTTGTAAAGGAAAATGAGTGACATATTTGGCCAATAATCAATGGCTTTTAGTAAAATTCAATTAACAGTAGGATTATTAGGGCTGGGCATGGCTAATGCCTGTAATCCTAGTACTTTGGAAGGCCAAGGTGGGTGGATCACTTGAGCCCGGGTGTTTGAGACAAGCCTGGGCAACATGGAAAACCCTGTCTCTACCAAAAATAAAAGAAAAAATTAGCCTTGCTTGGTGGCACATGCCTGTAGTCCCAGCTGGTGAGAGGTTTAGGTGGGAGGATTGCTGGAGCCCGGGAGGTCTAGGTTGCAGTGAGGTGTGATGGCACCACTGCACTCCAGCCTAGGTGACAGAGCAAGACCCTGTCTCAAAAAAAAAAAGGTAGGAAGATAGCAAGGATCACAGAATGTGGAATTCACTCAGCAAACATAGAGGCTATTGGAGAGGTTTGTTTAGGGACTTGTCAAATAGATAAACATACTCGCTGAGTGCCTGCTAGATGCCAAGCATGGGAAAAAACCTACAAAAAAGCAGCAGCAATTGTACTGAATCATGATTATGAGAATAGAAAATACTCTGTCTAGACCAGGATGTCTCAAAGTTTGGGGCACCCAGAACAGCAGCTTTAGGCCCACAGCAGCTACCTAAGGCCTACCGCTCAGACTGAGTTAGGTTGGCAGGAGCAGGGAGGGAGGTAAGGGTGAGATGGAAAGGAAGGTGGGAAAGCAGGGGTGAGGTCAGAATCACAGAGTTTTAAAAAGACATCTCAGATACTGAGTCTAAGGATGCTGATCAAAGCCATCAGTCCTCGAGTTAAATGAGAGCAAGACTGTCCCTTGCAATCTGTGTTCCAGGATTTTTGTTGTTGTTGTTGTTCCCTAGTGCAGTGGTCCCCAACTTCTTTGGCACAAGTAACTGGTTTTGTTGCATAAGCAACACGGAAGGCAATTTTTCCATGGATGTTGTTGGGGGGGATGGTTTCAGGATGAAAGTGTTCCACCTCAGATCACCAGGCGTTAGATTCTTATAAGGAGCTCACAACCTGGAGCCCCTGCATGCACAGTTCACAGTAGAGTTCTTGCTCCTATGAGACTCTAATGCCACCCTGGTCTGACAGGAGGCAGAGCTCAGGTGGTAACGCTCGCTCCCCTGCCACTCACCTCCTGCTGTGCTGCCCAGTTCCTAACAGGCCATGGACCGGTACCAGTCTGTGGCATGGGGGCTGGGGACCTTTGCCCTGGTATCTGTTTCCTGTGGCCGCTATAACAAATTACCACAAATGAGTGGCTTAAAACTAGACAAAGATATTCTTGGACAGTTCTAGAGGTCAGAAGTCTGAAATCAGTATCACTAGGTCGAAGAAGAGGCGTCAGCAGAGTCATCTGTTCCCCGCCTTTTCCAGCTTTTAGAGCTGCATTCCTTGCATTGCTTGGCTCATGGCCCCTTCCTTCATCTTCCGGGCACTAGCTCAGCATCTCCTCTCTCCAACTGTGCTTCTCTCTGCTCCTGCCACACAGCCTTCTCTTCTGTGTCAGAGCTCGCTCTGCCTGGTTTATGATTGCATTGAGGGCCCACCGGTCTAATCCAATATCATCTCCTCATCTCAAAACCCTTAATTTAATCACAACTGCAAAGTGTCTTTTACCATACAAGGTAATAGTCAGTCATAGGTTCCAGGGATTAGGACATTGATATAAGGCTCCTTCGGGAGCCTTATTGCAGCCTATCACACCGACTTTTGCCAACTTCTTTCTTAAACTCACATTTATAAAGTCAAATGTAACTTACAATAAAATTCACTCCATTAAAATATACAGTGTACACTTGGATGAGTCTTGACAAAAGTACACCGTTGTGTAACTTTTATCACAATCAAGATACAGAACATTTCCGTTACCCCAAAAAGTTTCCTTCTGTCTCTGTGTAGTGATCTGTTTGTTGTCCCGGTACTTCTGCCTTTTCCAGAATGTTATATAAATAGAATCATATGTATCCATTTTTGTGTGCCTGGCTTTTTTCACTTAGCATGATGTTTTTGAGATTACTAGCAGAGTATGAGAAAGCTCCAGTTCTTCAGCATCCTCATCCACACTTAGTCTGGTCTTTCTTTTTAATTTTAGCCATTCTTAGCATGTAGTAAGATTTTATGATAGTTTTAATTTGAATTTCCCTGATACCCAATGGTTTTGAACATTTCATGTGCTAATTAGCTGTTTGTCTGTTTGTTTTTGAGACGGATGCTCTGTTGCCCAGGATGGAGCGTTATAGCGAGATCTCAGCTCACTGCAACCTCCACCTTCCCGGTTCAAGCAATTCTCTGCCTCAGCCTCTTGAGTAGCTGGGATTACAGGCACCCACCATCATCCCAGCTGATTTTTTTGTTTTGTTTTGTTCTGTATTTTTAGTAGAGACAACGTTTCACCATCTTGGCCAGGCTGGTCTTGGACTCCTGACCTTGTGATCCACCTGCCTTAGCCTCCCAAAGTGCTGGGATTACAGGTGTGAGCCACCGCACCTGGCCTGGCTATTTGTTTGTCTTCTTTGGTGAAGCATTTTTTTCAATTATTTTTTTGCCCATTTTTAATTGGCTTGTTGGTCTTATAAATTGTCAAAGTTTTTAATATATTCTAGATTCAAGTTCTTTATCAGATTCATAGTACAAAACTTTATAGAGAAGAGAGTGTTTTAAAAGTAAAACTATACATACATCCTAGAATGCTATGTAGCCATAAAAAAAAGAACGAGATCATGTCCTTTACAGGAACATGGATGGAGCTGGAGGCCATTATTCTCAGCAAACTAATACAGAAACAGAAAACCAAATACCTCATGTTCTCACTTACAAGTGGGAACTAAATGATGAGTACACATGGATACATAGAGGGGAACAATATACATTGGGGTCTATCAGAGGATGGAGGGTGGGAGGAGGGAGAGGATCAGGAAAAATAACTACTAGGCTTAATACCTGGGTGACAAAATAATCTGTACAACAAACCCCATGGCACAAGTTTACCTCTATAACAAACCTGCACATGTACCCCTGAATGTAAAATAAAAGTTAAAAAAAAGTAGAACTAAATTAATGGCCGGGCATGGTGGTTCACGCCTGTAATCCCAGCACTCTGGGAGGTCGAGGGGGGAGGATCACTTGAGGTCAGGAGTTCGAAACCAGCCTGTCCAATGTGGCAAAACCCCATCTTTGGGAGGCCGAGGCGGGTGGATCACGAGGTCAAGAGATCGAGACCATCCAGGTCAACATGGTGGAACCCCGTCTCTACTAAAGATACAAAAAATTAGCTGGGCATGGTGGCGTGTGCCTGTAATCCCAGCTACTCAGGAGGCTGAGGCAGGAGATTGCCTGAACCCAGGAGGTGGAGGTTGCGGCGAGCCGAGATCGCGCCATTGCACTCCAGCCTGGGTAACAAGAGCGAAACTCCGTCTCAAAAAAAAAATTAGCTGGCATAGTGATGCGTGCCTGTAATCCCAGCTACTCAGGAGGCTGAGGCAGGAGAATAGCTTGAACCTGGGAGACAGAGGTTGTAGTGAGCCAAGATCGTGCCACTGCACTCCAGCCTGGGCAACAAGAGCAAACCTCCATCTAAAACAAACAAACAAACACACACAAAAAAACACCTAAATTAACATGCATCCATTTTTGACCGTAATCTTGATCTTAAAGTTAGTTACCTGAAAATGAAGTCATCATCTGGATCCCAGACTCCTGCTTTTTATTTTCCAGCTATGTGACTGAAAAATTCCATTTCTTAAGCTGTAATTTTCATGGGGCCTGAAACAGCATTTGTTACTCTCTCAATATTTGACTCTGCAGCAATTGTAAAATGGTAATCATGGTGCTGAGCCGACATTCCTTGGTTACACTGGCATACCACAAAAAAGCATTTGGCAGGATCTGGATCTATACATACTGAAGCTGTTTATTTATTTTTGCTTAAGAAACAGACAAGTTAATTTCACCTCCATTTGAGACACAGAAAAGAGTCAGTGTTTGCCAAGTCTAAAACCACAAAATTGGTACAGGGGAAAAAAATGCATTTTCAAGCCTCTAAATGGAATTAGAAGCGGTGGGTAGGGAAGGGGAGTTACACATATGACTAGAGAGGATCTCTCTTAAAAGTGCCTCAGGCTTCTACTTGAAAATCTTGTTTCTTGAAAGTCCCCTGACTGAAGATTCTGTCCCATGCTAAGAATAGAAGGCAACTTCAAAATTACTGGCTGGCATTTTCAATGACTGGGCACTGTTTTTAAAACGTTCTGTGACTTGAGGGTTGGGGTGAACATGCTGAAAATTGGAATGTACGATTTGCTTTTTGCTAGAAATACATCTTTGTTTGGAAAAGGTTTTACAGCCTTATTTTAACATCCAGAACCTCAACAGCCTCTATGTTTTTGGGGGATGGAAGGAGAAATGTGTAACTAATGTCCTGAAAGCCAGATCCCACATCCCTTGGGTGAGGGTGCCCTAATCAGGAGGAGGGGTAGAGGCCTGCTGTCCTATTTTGGTGCAAGAGCAGGGACAACCAGAGGAGACCCTTCCCTTGGAAACTTGCCCCAACATTGTTGAAGAGTGCCCAGAGAGAAATGTTATCAAACCATCTAATTCTGCCCTCCCATCAGCTTGACGGGGACTTTGAATGCACAGCTGGCCCAGAGCTGATTACCTTCAGGTGCAGTTAGGTTGAGTTAAAAATTCCATTAGCAGTGCACAGGCATTGGGAACAAGGTTTCTCAGGGGTGGGCTTTTTCTTCTTAACAAGGAAGAAATGGCTTCTCATGTCATAGTTATCACAGGGAGAGGATTCTGGTTTGTTAACATTCTACGGAGGAGGAGAGCGGCAGAGAGCTGCTAGTCAGAGGGAGCACCCTGTTCAGAGAGGAGACAGTGCCCCAGCCATCCCGCCAGCAGGAAAGGCAGGGCCCTCTTAGCGGGAGCTAGAGTCACTCCCTTGAGTCACCTACCCATGGTTCTCAACCTAATTGTTTTTCATTTTCTGGTAATAACCCTCCTCCCTCACCCTAAACCAAACACTAAAGAGTTGCTCATGCCTATAATCCCAGCACTTTGGGAGGCTGAGGCGGATGGATCACGAGGTCAAGAGATTGAGACCATCCTGGTCAACAAGGTGAAACCCCATCTCTACTAAAAATACGAAAATTAGCTGGGCATGGTGGTGCATGCCTGTAGTCCCAGCTACTTGGGAGGCTGGGCAGGAGAATTGCTTGAACCCAGAAGGTGGAGGTTGCGGTGAGCCGAGATCGTGCCATTGCACTCCAGTCTGGGTAACAACAGTGAAACTCCATCTCAAAAAAAAAAAAAAAAAAAAAGAGTTGCCCTCTATTTGCGAAGCTCCGAGGCGTGCAGGAGAGATGAGTGCTGTGTGCTACTCCCTGCTTCTAGAAGGAAATCATTTAGACCATCAGAGTCCCATCTTCCTTCTTTGAGGCTTTTGGGCTTGAATAGTTCATAGAAGTACTTCCCTCAGCCTCAATATTTTAATACATGCTTGATTGCAATGGTTTTAAAAAGAAAAGAAAAAAGAGGGGGACGAGCAAACAGGAAACTTCGGAACAAAACCAGGCATTTGAAAAGACCTTTTAGGTTGAGCTGTTTTTCACTCAGGCAACCTCTTGTGTTGCTCATATTGTTTCATGATCAGGGCTTGCATTCTCCTTTGCCCTCCTCATCTATACACTTAAGCTGTTCATTAGCTGAGAATGGGACATCCTGGGAAAGGGAGAAACCAACAAAGCAGCCGGGGAGCTGGGAGAGCAGCTCTTTCTCTGGGGTTGTTGCCCTGGGCTTTCCTAGGAGCCCTGGCCAGTTCCCCCAGGGTCCAGCACCAGTTTAAATGGAGGGTGAGTCCTCAGCAGCCTGGGCAGCAGGGGCATGCAGGTGGTGGTGGGGGCTGAGAGATGGGGATGGAAGGAGAGAACTGGAACCCCACACAGGCTTTGAGCAAACACCCTCTGTGGCTTCCCACTGACCTCATAGTCAGCCTGGCATTCAGGGGGCTCCATTGATCTGTCAGATATTGGCATGATGGTTTGTGCACTTAGCACAAACATTGATCAAAATGTGGCTGAGGAGCTATGACCAGTTCAGAGCCATGGTGTGCCAAGGTACAAGGGCCCAGAACCACTCTCCTGGCCTCAGGAGAGGCACAGGAGCACCTTTCAAAAAGGTCACAGGAAACCCCATCGTGGAGGGCCTTAGTGCTTGTGACTTCAAAAAAGTCACGGTACACTGCAAACTCCCTTCTGGGTGTTCCTGGATTGGCACTTTTTTTTTTTTTTTTTTTTTTGAGACAGGGTCCCACTCTGCCACCCAAGCTGGAGGGCAGTGGTGCAATCACAGCTCACTGCAGCCTTGACCTCCCGGGCTCAAGAGATCCTTTTGCCCCAGCCTCCAGATTAGCTGGGACCATAGGCATATGCCACTTTGCCAGGCTTTTTTTTTTTATTGCCCAGGTGTCTGTTGCCCAGTCTGGTCTGGAATTCCCAGGCTCAAGCCATTTGCCCACCTCACCCTCCCAAAGTGTTGGAATTATAGGTGTGAGCCATGGCGCCGGGCCTAGATGGGCATTTTTTGGTGTGTCTTGTTCCCCACTGAGATGTGAGCCCCTTGAGGTCAGGGGTGTTGTATCGCTGCCGCTGCATATCTAGGCTAGAACACACCTGTCTTAGAAGATGCTCAGGGCATGTCACAAGGAAGATCAGCTGGCAGCAGAGCAGGAGGAAGAGACCCTCATGATGCAGCTGCAGGTGGAAACATAGTTTGAAGAGAATACTGAGCCACCTGCTGGTGTCCCCACAAAGCTCTGCTCCTACTGACCCCTCAAAGGACCAAGGACAAACCAAGGACAAGAGAGGCGCCTCCAGGTCTGAGAGGGCAGGGGGCCAGCAGGTCAGGGTGTTAAAGTCAGCTGAGTATGGCTGGCTTGCCTTCAGGTCTATTCCTGGCCCTCCAGACAGCCTCCTGGGGGCATCACAGAAGATGCTATGGATGATATCTCACCCCCTCCGTCTCTTATTTGGCCCCAACCACTGCAGGTCCTGCCTTGGGGGCTAGGCATTTGGTACGTTTTAATCCCTGGCTATCAGAAGGGTCACTATGTTTTCAAATGGAAAGATGTATTGATGTTTACCATGGATATTGCCAACAGGGTGGACCACCCTCTCAGTCAGAAGATTCTTTAGGAAACTTCAGGAAAGGCAGCACCTTGGACCGGAGGAAGAAACCCTCCTCTGCTGCCATAGCCCTGGGCTTTACCCATCGGTGCAAGGCTCTTCCATGGCCTATGGCTTCCTGTGCTGGGGTCCAGACACCTGCCTGAAGGAGATGTGGGGTATGAAGATTATCTTTTTCATTCTCTTCTTAAATATGGGGCTGTTGGCTGGGCATGGGGGCTTATGCCTGTAATCCTAGTACTTTGGGAGGCTGAGGAGGGCAGATCATGAGGGTAGGAGTTTGAGACCAGCCTGGCCAACATAGTGAAACCCCATCTCTACTAAAAATACAAAAATTAGCCAGGCATAGTGGTGGGCGCCTGTAATCCCAGCTACTTGGGAGGCTGAGGCAGGAGAATCACTTGAACTGGGAAGACGGAGGTTGCAGTGAACTGAGATTGTGCCACTGCACTCCAGCCAGGGCAACAGTGCAAGACTCTGTCTCAAAAAAAAAAAAAAAAAAATGAGGCTGTCTCTCCCGTTCCTGGCATGAAAGGCACCTGTTTCTGTGGGCTCACCTCCCTATGTTCAGTCCTTCCAGCCAGTTCCTCTCCTGCTCTGGGCACCTTCTCTCCTCCTCACATCTGTCTATGTCACGGCTCCCCAGCCCCACCTCCACCCCAAGGAGTGACCAGCCTCCAAATGCTCTTGCCAGCCAGGGCCGTCCTCTTGGCTGCCAAAGCTCTGTGCAATTGCAGTCACAGACAATCAGATTAAATGTCCTATCACCCGGCATTGATCAGATTAGCAACCTTGTGACTATTCATTAATTGTATTTTCTCTTGGAGCCCTGTTCAACTCAATACCCAGTGCATTGTTGGTGGCATAAAAAGTAAATATACATAGGATGTTTGTTACATTTTAGAATGAACTGTCTGCTACCTTTTCAAAACAAGGTAGAAGAGGATAGAGAGGTTAATGCAATGTTAATTTTCCTGAGGCCAAATAGTTAAACTAGGAGATTTGCCAGAGTCATTAACTTTCTGTAAAGGCCTTTTTTTTTTTTTTTTTTTTGAGACAGAGTTTCACTCTTATTACCCAGGCTAGAGTGCAATGGCGCGAGCTCGGCTCACTGCAACCTCCGCCTCCTGGGTTCAAGCAATTCTCCTGTCTCGGTCTCCCAAGTAGCTGGGAGTACAGGCTTGCGCGACCATGCCAGCCCAGCTAATTTTTGTATTTTTAGTAGAGATGGGATTTCACCATGTTGACCAGGATGGTCTCGATCTCGTGACCTTGTGATCCACCCGCCTTGGCCTCCCAAAGTGTTGGGATTATAGGCGTGAGCCACTGCACCCGGCCAAAAGGCCTTTTAGAATTCTTGTGTCCTCAGTGCTTCAGGAAACCCCTTGCTACCTTGGTAAATGTGGCCAGGGTCCCCCCGGGGCCCACCTTTTTTGTGTGGTAGAAATCACAGAGGGTAGGCCCAAACGCTTGAAGTGAAGGGGAAAAGAAATCAGGTTGTTTATGCATGTGATGGGAGAAATATCACATAGGATTGTCCTCCATTTAAATATAGGACAAAGGCTACCAAGGGTGTTTCCCTGCCTCTGATGCCCCAAGCCCAGAGGCCCAGACCCTCTCCCTGGGTGCACACAGAGCCCCACCGAAGGATGCTGGTGCCCCATGGGAGGGGAGGGGCCGCTGTACCCTGATTCCCACCCTTCTCCCCGCTGTCCCACCTGACCACGGCCCTGGGCGGTCAGGAGACTCAGTGGCTATCACTGGGTGGTAAAGCCAGTAAATCACCCGCCTTCCAGCAATGTTGCCAGAACCCGCCTGACGTCTTGAGGGTCACAAATCCGAGTGCCCTCCTGTTTGTTTCATTTCAGGATTCATGGCATTCCAGTGAGAAGAAATCTAGAAGAGAAGCTGCTAAATAATTATCTGTAAACATTCCCTGACAGCAAAATCTATTAATGAGTGGAAAAATCTTTGTGGGGAAATGGTTAAGAATGTTACCATCTGACACTATTAAAATGATATTAGATAAAGACCTTGGGAAACCGGGGAGATTGAGGAGACGCTTGGAAAGGCCGAAAAATGGGGCAGCATCACATGCGTTCCCTGCACAGACCGTTCATGAGAACATTTGCGTTTTTCTTACCTAACTTTAGTCCTTTCCTCAGTTTCTAAGTGGAGAATACCCACTCCTTGGATTTTTTAAATGTAAAATAATGTCCATAATTGAATGCTGAATGAGCTCCAGGCTCAGCACCGGGCACTTTATCGCAGTCTGAATTTAGGTACCCTCCTCATCTCGTATTGTTTCTGCAGGGCTGGAAGGGACAGCAGAGGAATTTCTTGCAAGTTCTCAGGAGCCAGGCAGATCTTGGGCCATGCCCGGTTACCCTTTCTGGCTGTCTGACTCTGAGCAAGGTGCTATGTTCTCCAGGTAGCAGTTCCTGCATCTGCAAAACGCAGATGAAGACAACCTCTCTCACATCTGGCTGTGGTGAGGATAGAAGGAGAAAATGTTCTTTCAAAAGGATTAGCCTAAGGCCAAGTATAGGATGCCTTTCATTGCGGAAGATAGCATTTAAAAAAGAACCTAAGTAGTGTGAATCTACGCTCCCACTTTGGTATTTTCCACATCACTTTGTTTATCATTTACTGCTTATTGTCGGTGAATCTCACAGGAGCACAAATCCTCTCCAAAGCAGATTTAATTGGGGCAAAAAAGGCAGGAATCCTATGAAAAAGAAACCTCTGCGCCCATGTGAAGGAGTAAACATTTCACTCACCGGTGCCAATGTTTGTTATTCTATGAAACCTGCTTAATTTATAAGCAACAGTGATACTCCCCATAGGTTAAATTCACCTTTGAAAAAATTTAATTTCAGTGTCACTATTGTTATACTCTGGGGGTCTACACATTTCTCATCTGAGAAACTCAGGGCAAAAATATTTATAGATATTTGCATTTTTCTTATGTACTTTCTAACTCTCTTCCTTTCCTCAGTGTCTAAGTGGAGAATACCCACTCCTTGGGTTTTTTTAAATATAAAATAATACATATGTATGTATATATGTGCACACACCTGCCCACATATATTCTGCTTTATACAGTTTAGCATTAAAATATATTTGAGTAATACCTAAGACCATGTCTATTTAATTTTAACCAGTGGGTTATGGGAATCATCAAAAATCAAACACAATGAAAATAAACAATATTTATGGCATTTTAAAGCCTCTCCATTATTGGTTAGTGCTCCCCTCAATTGTTTAACTGCAATTGGTTCCACTTTCTCAGTGTGGATGATTTTTATACATCTGAGTTAAAAAATAATTCTGCTTGCAAGTGAAAAGTTAAAGACCAAGACAAGGCCTATTAGAATAACATTACACTTTTTTATTCCCTGCACTTACTTTGTCAATTACTAATTATTTCCCTTTTGCTATGCAACAAAATAGAAGCCATAAAATCTTTGATTTAATGAAAACTTCCTCACCAAATAGGTCCTCTAACTCTGCTGAAGGCTTATAGGTAATTTATCTACCTCAGTAGGCAATGACCTTTTGTGAATCGTGAGTCATTCCTCACTCCTGATGAGAGGGATCCAGCCGCCTTCCCACCCTCTGCCTGGCCCCTCCTTCCTCCGTCCGACAGAGACTATGTGGCTTCCGTGCCCTGCCTCCCGACTCCTCCGAAGTGCACTGTAATTAGTCCTTGCACAGGGAACCTGCCACGGAGCGGATCTCCGTCCTCCTGTGCTCCTTGGCTCCTTCGTTAAGGTGACTGAACATCGAATGTTCTTTTCTAAGTGTCCCTGAAGAAAAAGGGTGAGGGATGGTAGAGGCCAAGATAAGTCTTATTATTGCCTGGGAAGTAGAAATACTTCCTCGAATTGGAACAGAAGCCTCTCTGCCTACTCTTCCCAAACCACAGTTATGGAGAAAATCACCAGGTACTCAGAATGAAATTTTGGGGTCAGTGTTTCACTGGCACAGAGCAGTGCATGCTGGGAGCGACACTGCAGTCCTGAGGTTTCCAGGTGGTTTTGACTGAGACTCTAATGTGCGTGTTATTTGTAAATTGTCTACATGTACTACTGATTGTACATTATACACATGTATTACTAATTACATATATGGATATCTAGTTAAGACGTATTACTGTACACATACCTATATTACTACTCTGTACCAAAATATTAAGTGCATCATAAAACACATACAAACATAGAACATTGAAAAGCATGAGATGAACAATAAAGATGAAGATTTTAAATATTTTCTCCCTGTTGGCTTCCGTATCGTCTTGCAAATCTTTCTGCTTTCTGGAGGTCCAGAGAGAAGCATGATATGCTCTTGTTTTGTTCTGGAGCAGGTTCCTGTAAGGCCATAGGTAATAGTGCTGGGGTTTGGGGCACCTAGCCTCTCATGTCACAGCATGCTCCCCACGTATGTCTGGGGTGCAGGGCTAGTGTGGGGGTGGGGGGATTAGTAACTGTCTGAAAGACCCAGTTGCTCCCCCACCCACCTCACCCCACCTTTTTGTGCCTTCCATCACTGAGAGTGGCCACCGCTGGGAGAGTGAAAATATTTGCAGACCGATAGCTCTGGAATCCCTTTCAAAGTGGTAGAAAAATCCATCTTCAAAATAGGTGGGCAATGGTGGAAGGTTTAGAAGCACAGCTGCAGGCTGAGGCAGCACGGGCACAGGCCTGGGTGGGAGGCAGAAGCGCGACTCCACTGGCCCCGCCAGGCGGACAGGTGCAGCCCGTGACTCCACATGATTGGAGGGGCCTCACACAGGGGAGAACTTGTCCTTTGTCACTGAAAGGTCAGAATGAAATTAGAGGTGGTCTTTCATGGCTGCCTTCACCAGAGGGACATCCCATCTGAATGTAAAGATGTGAACCTTGCAAATGTAAAAGGAGGTAGAGCTTGTGGAGCAACGTGAGTGAGGCTGAACCTTCCATCTGACTTGGATCACTTCTTGCTGCCATGTCTGGACAGCACAAGAAATAGTGGGAAATAATGGACAGACCAGACTGCGTAACAAATCCAAACGTTGACATCCTTATTCAAGTGCTTTTTAATTAATATGCACATTCATATAACTAATTCAATGAGGCTACCTTTAAATTATGCTCAATTCACCAGGTTGAATGAAATAGACTCAAGACACTAATCTTACAGATAAAACTACATTTCTTTTTCTGGGGTTGGGGAAGAAACCCAGCTCCTTCAAATGGGATATTTTTAGATATTTTTATTTAAATTCAAAGAAAATAAAGAGAGTCAAAGGCAGAAATATTGTGGCTTTTAAAAACATTTTTAAAAAGGAACAGAATTCCTTGATGACTTTCTGCATTTGAAATAAGTAAGCTACCCAGAAGATGAAATACTTGAACCTACATCTTAGGGAAATAATTTTTTTAAAAAAGACAAGAAGGAAAAACCCTACCAATACATAGTTTCTTTCTAGGTCAACGATTTTGCTTTATACAGTTGTCTGGGTGAGGCTGGTGACTGCGACCTGCCAAGAGAAGCCACTGGATTTGACACATTTTAGTCTCAGCTGTGGGATCTCTGTCTTAAATCTGTCAGGATGGCCCTGTGGCCACTTCTGCGAAAACCCTTGGGGACAAAATTTATTGTTATTCCTCAATAGCTTTTTGTTCACCTCCAAAATAGGGGTCCCAGGTCATGCTAATGATTGTAGACAGACAAAATGCTCTCTCTATATTTTATTAAACAGATCTCTTAATAATTAATCAAATGTGAAAATTATTTTCCATCACTCTGACACTAAAGCTAATGCATGGGGGTTTTTTTCTTTCTTTCTTTCTTTTCTCAGCCTTTTTCTTTTCCTTTTAAATTGCTCTCTGCGGATTTCCTCAGCTACAAAGCAAGGCGTAGAGAAAGCCCGATTTATGACTTGGCTTTTTAAACCATAATCACCCCTCTGGGCTTCTACTGGAGAAGGGCTGGGGGATTTTGTAGGTTGCCAGATAAACACCTGAGAAAACCTGTTCTCAGATCCCCCAAATCCTCGTAGGGGCTGTGATGCCATGGACGGCAGCAACCCCACGGAAGCCCATCTGCGCTGCGCCACAGCATGGCGCCTCCAATGGGAGATGGCATCATTGGTCATTCTCTCTCAAAGAGCGTATTTCCAGGAGAAAATTGCTTAGTAAGAAATTGTTACTGTCTTCATCTCTAGCTGGGGTAAGAGGGAAACATCGCAGAGCTGCGGTATTAGCCTTGAGTTCCATTTCCAGATAGTGGAGTTTGCACCATTTTCAGCCTCCAGCAAGACTGCATTAAAAGATAGGTAGTGTCTTAGTGAGTCAGGGTCCAAGTCACTGACAGATTAATACCAGATGAGGGACATTGCTAGGGAAATGCACAGCAAGCAGTTCCTCTGACCTCTCCTTACTAAAAGGTCAGGAAGAAATTAGAGGTGGTCTTCATAGCTGCTTTTCTCAAGGATCATTCCATCTGAATGTTTAAGATGTGAACCTTGCAAATGTAGAACTAGACAGCCTACAGTTCCACTGAGGAACGTGGAGTTGGGCTTCTATTAGGAGAGGGGCCTTTGAGGGGTGTGTGGGGCGGAGTAAGCATGGCTAGGTGCACAGCTGAAGCTACTAAGCTAGGTGATGCAAAAGCCAAGTGGGCAAAAGGAACGGTTTGGAAACACACGGAAGAGCAAAGCCTGCTGGCAGCAGCGTCAATATTCTCCCTCTGAGCACTAATTACATTATTAAGCAAACAGACCAACACAGGGGCTGAGGGACAGAAACACGTATTTAGGATCCAGTCACTCTCCACTTGGCTGTAAATAATCTCGTGCAGTACACAGTTCTTTCCAACCAAAGTTTACTATGAGGCTCTTTCTGCAACTTTTGAAATGTTTCCTAAGCTTGAGAAAGGGAAGTACTGTTTTCCAAGCAAGCCAATTTTGGAGAAGTCAGATTCTCTCCAGTCAATGCTCCCCAACTCTATCAGATATTTCTGAGAGTGATAAGCAGAGCAGCCAACATCTTTGCAGAGGAGATGAGGATTTAGCAGGCATAGGAGAGAGGTTCCTCCAGTGGCAGCTCGCATTTTCTCGGCTGCAAACTGCACACACTTCCTAATTAGACCTTTGCAATACATGAGAACCCAAATCTGCTTTGATGTAGTTAAATCCAGTGTAAAGAGGAGGATGTAAACACAGGACTGGAAGAAACCAGGAACAACATGGAAAGGATTTATGTGCAATGGGAATAAATCTGCTGTTTTAAAAAGTCTAAGAGAGCCTGCAGAAGGAAATCGGCAGCAGGCTGAGCCAGCCGGGTGAATGGCAGAGAGAATAGAGGCTATTTGAATACTGATGTGGCCCTCACTTTCTTCCATTTCCATTAATGACATGCTCATCAAGGGCAAACAATGGGACCGGCTGCCGGCGCCTGTCACAGTGTGTGGGTGCTGGGATGCCAGGCTGTCATCCCCGGGCTGCATTTAGAGACCTGCAAGCTAATAAGAAGTGCTCTGTGCCGTCAATGCAGACAGGTGCTTCCGCGGCTGGGACATGCTCCATTCCCTTCCCCCTGAAACCCTCCTCTCTCAGCCCCCCTGACAGACACCATGAAATGCACAAATTAACAGCCCCATCATGTTGGGCTGCTGCTGCCTGCGGTGAAAGCAGAAAATCAAGTTGTCACCCAGGGTGCAGTGATAAAGCCACAGCCTCATTTCTCTGTTGGTGCCCTATAATAGCAAGTGCCAGACAGCTGGATGGATGGGAGGCTTTAGATTAAGGCCTTGATGCACTCTGGCCAGAGAATTAGTAGTTGCTGTTTCCATGTGGATATTCTGTTCAAAACAAACATCTGGAGAGAGCCAAGTTTCCTAGAACAGAAATGTCCTTTGCTTCTTCTAGAACCAAAGAAAACAGCCAAAAGAGAGTGGTATTTCCTTTCTCAGAAGATTCCCACTCTAAATTCGCTGTGAACTTTATCAAGGACCTAGAGCTATGTGAAGGTTAAGAAGTTGGCAAAAAGTCCAGGGCCAAGACCAGTCTTGTGGATGCAGAGAACCGTTCCTGGGTCCACGGGGCCTCAAGCTACTTGCACCCCATCCAGCAAGCCCTCCTCTGCCTCCGAACCAAAAGGACTGTTTCTTTCCAGGGTGAATTTTTAGAACTCTTAGAGTAGTCTGCCTAAAGCTTCCCTCCCACCCCACACCTTTCCACTCCTCACAATTACATCTGCATGGGTTGAAGGCACTTCTCATGAAATAATAGATTTAAACTGCCCTGTCCCTCGGCACCACAGCCAGGTGGCTCCAAGTGTCTAGTGACCTGACCTGGCCTGGGCTAATGTTTGCCTTGGTCAAGTGTGCAAAAGGGAAGAATTGGAGGGCTTGAGCCCTTCAGACTCCAAGGAGTTTAATGACATAATGGCGTGAGAACTTAAATATAAAACAGGAAGAGCAACTAACGAAACTTACAACATAAAACCCCCCTCCTGTCATTTTTATAGTAACAGTAAAACACTTTATTGAATTTATGAGCTACATAATGGCTATGAAGAATGTAACTTGAATTAGAACCAACTCAGAAGTATAATATCAACTATAAACGCTTTTCTATTACACCATCCCTTTAGCTTTTTCTGTCCTCTTTCTTTTAACCAAGGGACATTGCCTTCCTCAGACTTACACCAGAGACAGACTTTGCAACTTGTTAATACATCTTGACTCTTCCTCCAAAGCTCTACAGCCCCGACAAACCTCCCTCCCAGGGTAAGACACTCTCTGGGGGGTGCCCATTGCCTTTCAAAACCTCAGCCCCATTAAAATGCATTTTAGAAAAGAAACCAGTTAGTCTTTTCTTTGCATAAAGCCTGTCAAATCGAGAGGATCTCTGGGGATATACATCAGGTATTTCATTATCTGTAACTCTACATTGTAATGGCCTTTTCAAAATAGAAACGATGACCCCCTTGGAAGTTTATGAAAAGCATCTTCAGCCAAGGGTGCAGTGTGTGAGTGAGGGCGGTGGCCAAGTTACTAAAAATGACTAGACGTCGGGGAGCATAGATCACTCAGCTAAGCAGCATGCTAGACTCTGTTTTCTGTTTCCATTTCACTCCTTAAGTCTTTCTGCTCCCCAAGGATTTTTTCCGAAGGGGTAATAAAATAAAATGGGTGAAACAAAGCCTTAAGCCAGTTAAGTCTGAAAGACATGTCATCTCATCTAAAAGGAAGAAACGGACCATTTCCATGCCTAAGGCTGACAGCAACGCCTGAGCTGGCAATAGTGCTATTCCATTTGATTTATAGAATAATGGGGTGACAAATGATGACAAAAATAAACTTTTACTGCACTGAACTGCTCCTTTATTTATGAAATTTGGCCAAGTAGTGAAATCTTTTATCTGCAAGTTGTAACATGGAGTGGGAGCAAGCGATTATGGTGTGGTAATAGTAATCCAGCGATGGAGGCCGAGTCTGTTGGAAATGGATTGAGGTAAAATAACTCCCGCACCATGATAAATGTGAACAGCGCTTTGCTGACAGATGATCTAACAGGTGTTCATAACAACTATATAAGAGGATTTATTTATGACCAGCCACAGCCGCAGCACTGTAAATCAACTCCAGCAGCTGCACACCGCTGAAACCAAGTCCCTGATGGAGGAACGGTGCAGGAGCCCAAAGAACACAATTCACTCCAGAATCTTAATCATCAAATAACATTTTTTTAGGTAATTACACCACAGCACAGAAATCATAATTACTTTCAATTAGAAAACTGGGCTGTCCATAACTTTGTTTACAAAATATTTTTATTTAGGCCCTATGGTTTTGATGAGGCCCGAGCAAAACGAAGACTTTGGAAAAGGAAACAGGGCTCTTGGGTGATGAGGATTTCTGTGGAACGCCAGTAAGAGACCCTTTCACACTGGCCTCACTTTTTAAAACTTAAAAATCAAACCTTAAGTTGGAGGGGCTTTTGGTGTCCCTCAAATTTCTACATCAGGTCTCCCTTATCAGCATGTTTGAGTTCTTATCTTACCCTTGGTTGCCATGCCTAATTTTATATATGGTTTATTGATGAAATAAGCATTCAAAAGATGAACTCGTTAGAAATGATGTTTAAATTTAGCCTGAAGGGCCTACCTTCATACGACCTTTCTTTACTTGGCAAAAGCAGAATTTAACACTTTTCTTTTTGTAGGTCATGGTGTTAACAATTCCTTACCATCCATGGAGTTGGTTGACCCTATCAATGAAACAAAACTTCTCATTCATCACATCACTAAAGAAAAAAAATGTGGTTCTTACATGGGGTAAGAAAATGCTTTTCTGGCAGGGGGTGGGGCAGAAACGGGAATCTTGGTGGGGTACTGTTGGACAAAGCCAATTTCTCTTCCTCTGCTATGTTCTGATACCGTCTCCTTGGTAGCCTCTCTCCCTTCCCTCCTACCCCAGGAGGTGAGAGGAGGTGAGGTTTCCGTGCTCTCTTCAAGTGCCCAAGCATCATCTGCAGTATCCAAGGCCTCACATGATTGAGCCTACTGGCAAAATTATCTACCCGTTAGGTTTCCTAAACATCTCTAGATCTCAGGATAAAGATGTTTCTAGAGTTACACCTGGATTTTTGGTGTCTCTGGTCCTTAATATTGCAGATGAGAAATCCGTGTCTTAGACAGGTATTAAAGGCAGGTTCAAGTCAGTTTCTGAGGGTTCAGAGTCTTCAGTTGCACATATTTATTGAATCAGCTAGGAATTATAGGCATAAGTGACTATGTACATAAAACTGGCCCCAGAGAAAGACAAACACAAGGGAAGAAGATGAGAAATTTTAATATCACCTCAGCTCACAATCATTGAACCAGTAAATAGGTAGTAACAGAATTTAATTTTAATTTTTTTTTTTTTGAGACGGAGACTCACTCTGTCTCCCCGGCTGGAGTGCAGTGGCACAACTGCGACTCACTGCAACCTCTGTCTCCTAGGTTCAAGTGATTCTCCTGCCTCACCCGCCCGAGTAGTTGGGATTACAGGCATGCACCACCACACCTGGCTAGTTTTTGTACTTTCAGTACAGACGGGGTTTCACTATGTTGGCCAGTCTGGTCTCAAATGATCTGCCTGCCTGTCTCCCAAAGTGCTGGGATTACAGGTGTGAGCCACTGCACCTGGCTAGAATTTAATATTCATTAGGTACTTTGATACTAGGTCTGAAAAGAATCATTTTAGAACCTGCAAAGGTACAGGAAATAACTAAAATCCCCAAGGAAATATCTAAAACTGGCCTCCAAGTAGAAGAGTAACACAAACAATGCCTGCTTCTTCTGATCTCTATCTAATTCAATGCTTTTCCCAACCTTTTTTTTAGGCCTCTACACTATTTACAAATGCAGGATATTCTCATCCATGATATCCCAACCATTCATTTCTCCTCTAAACCTTTCTGACACCAGGGACCGGCTTTAGGGAAGACAATTTTTCCATGGATGGGGATGAAGGGGATGGTTTCGGGATGATTCAAGCGCATTACATTTATCTTTAGATTCTCACAAGGAGAGCGCAACCTAGATCCCTCACATGTGCAGTTCACGATAGGGTTCGTGCTCCTATGAGAATCTAATGCCGCAGCTGATCTGAAAGGTGGCAGAGTTCAGGTGGTAATGCTGGCTCACCTGTCACTTTACCTCCTGCAGTGGGCCAGGTTCCTTAACAGGCCACCGTTGTGGTAGTCCATGGCTCAAGGGTTGGGGACCGCCTGCTCTAAACTACCACAAGCCATTGAGGTGGAGACATGGGGAATGGCTTTGAGAGAGAGGGACTGTGTGAGGGAAAAAGGAGAAGTGAGAGCAAGGAGGGGGAGAGGAAACATCACCTTCTTGGGTGTGGCCAGTGTTGCTTTCTGTACAAAGGTATTTTCAAAACATTTAAAACGATACAGCCTCAGCTGAGAATAACATATTCACCCTTCTTCCATGCCTAGAAACTCTGTTTTCTCTTCTATATATCACCCCACTTTTAAGACCTCACTAGCTTCCTTGCCTCTGTGGAACCTTCGCAGATCTCTCTAGCCCACTAATCACTTCTTCCCCTAAACCCAAAGGTACTTACTGGTGTTACTGACAGCTAATCATGCCACACTGCCTCACAGTGTTTCTTACAAACCATCTCAGCTTTCAAACAGCTATGTCCCAAGTTTGTTGGTCAAGTGATCATGTGGAAACTAACATACTTTTCTTAGAAAACAATACCACACAGTGGTCAGCTTCCCACGTCAGATCACAAAATTCTGCTTACTCCACAACACAGCTGAAAAGTGGTAGGGAAAAAAGGTCATGTTACCAAAGTAGGCTGGAAGAGAGTGAAGAGATCATCAAAATGTTTCCTGAGGTTCTAGAAGGCAGAGTGCGGGTTAGGGAAGAGGACTTAAGAAGATAAACAAGCATAGTTGAGAAGTCATTGTCTTTCAATTAATCAGCCCCAACTGATCGAAGAACAAAAGTGTGTCCCCCATGGCCGGCCAGTTCAGTGTGGTCACCTGTGTGGGGAGGCTGTGGAGGTGAAAGGGTGGGTCCAGCAGGCCTCTGGGGCTGCTCACAGAAAGCTGTAGGACTTGGCACCTGAAGGAAGTGCAGCTGGGGCAGAGGCAAGCCTGGATTAGGATGTAAGCAACATTTATTTGCAAACCAGGGCTCACTAACTTAGGGAGGCCAAGATGCCCATTCCTTTATTGCCAAATAGATGTAGGTTTCTTGGGTAAGTACAGAGCGTAACTTGTATTTTACCACACCCCTGAATGAGGTTTACTGTAGTTCTCCACGTTGACAGTAGACAGACTTTCCGCAAAAAGGGAACAGTAAGGCTCTGTTCTGTTTTTTCTTTCAGAGACAAGGTCTCACATTGTCACCCAGGCTGGAGTGCACCCAGGCATGATCACGGCTCACTGTAGCCTCCAACTCCTGGCTCAAACTATCCTCCCATCTCAGCCTCCCCAGCAGCTGGGATTACAAGCATGCACCACTACCCCTGGCTAAATTTTGAACTACTTTAGAGACAGGATCTTTCTCTGTTGCCCAGGCTGGTCTTGAACTCCTGTCCTCAAGTGATCCCCCCACATTGGCCTCCCAAAGCCTGGTAAACAGTGCTCTTTTTATCCCTCTTGTTTCATGAAAAGAGGATTTCTTTCTCCTTTTAAAAAGTTCCCTAGAAGGTCAGAGAGACTACAGAGGGGAAAGAAGTCAGGGGAAAGATCTTAGGTTTTCCTTTAGCTGGTCCAACTTTTCTTTTTTTTTTTTTAAATCCTCCATCATTCTGGATTCTTATTCAGATTTTTTACCTTTTCTGACATCTAAATTCTTAACAAGAACATAGGTTATAAGGGCAAACTTTTTGTAAGCTATTCTAAAGTTATTCATACATTTGCAAATAGTTACCAAGAAGAACAAGTATATAGTATTTTAATTTGAGAAATGCATTGTTACAGTCTCTTTGGAATAAAAAAACCTCTCCTTATAATAAATAAAGCAAATGTATTGTGATATCAAAAATGAGGCTTAGTCTGAAAAATACTGTGAGAGCCATTCTTCAAGATCGGTGTACATAAAATGTCCCATTAAGTGAACATTAAAATGAAAAAATACAGCTAGAATTAAGAATTCAACATTGACTAACTTGACTCAATGGAACAATTTAAAGATAATCATGGATTATGATAAAGTTAAAGGAAATATGAGGCAAGGAACTCTAAATCACCACACCACAGAAGAAAAAAACTCAAACCTTTAACTTGGGGCTTTGGTCATTCTTCTGTTTTATGTGAAAAATACTTTAATGATATTAGGCTACTTGTGTTAAAATGGTTTCAACTGGTGGCTCAAACTACAATTGATACATACCGCCCGCTGGTTCATACTACATTATATTGTTGATTTAACATAATTTTAAAAGTTAGCAGCCAAGAATAACTTACTCAAAAGTAAAGTCCTACTGAAATTTCCTTAGTTTAAAAAAATACAAATGTAGCGGGGCCTGGTGGCTCACACCTGTAATCCCAGCACTTTGGGAGGCCACGGGGGGCAGATCACCTGAGGTCGAGAGTTTGAGACCAGCCTGGGCAACATGGAGAAACCCCATCTCTACTAAAAACACAACATTAGCTGGGTGTGGTGGCACAAGCCTGTAGTCCCAGCTACTCCGGAGGCTGCAGCAGGAGAATCACCTGAACCCAGGAGGTGGAGGTTGCCGTGAGCCAAGATCGCACCACTGCACTCCAGCCTGGACAATAAGAGCAAAACTCCCATCTCAACAATGACAACAACAACAGCATCAACAACAAAACAAATGCATGACCTATCTTTTAAAGATGAGTGCCTAATTTAAGGAAAAATAAAGGCTTTCTCAATCATAACATGCACTTTGCCTCTGCCTGAAGACAGCACATATTTTTTCTTCAGAAAACAGATATTAAACCTGCCAAATTCTAACATTTCAAAAAGTTATTGACTTAAAATTCAAAGTTATGAAGCTCTGAGAAATAGGGCTAATACGGAAATACCAATGACCTGTGGTTACAGAGGGGCTTTTGGGTGTGTTCCCACAGTGCTCAGGCTCCACAGGGAAGTGGAACACATGGCTTCTGTGCATTGGTACAGAATAGTACAGAATGTACACGTGGTACAGAATCGGTACAGAATGGTGCAGAATGTACATGTGGTACAGAATCGGTACAGAATGTACACGTGGTACAGAATCGGTACAGAACGTACACGTGGTACAGAATCGGTACTGAATATACACGTGGTACAGAATGGTGCAGAATTTACACGTGGTACAGAATGGTGCAGAATGTACACGTGGTCCAGAATCGGTACTGAATGTACACGTGGTCCAGAATCGGTACTGAATGTACACGTGGTCCAGAATCGGTACTGAATGTACACGTGGTACAGAATCGGTACAGAATGTACACGTGGTACAGAATCGATACTGAATGTACACGTGGTACAGAATCGGTACTGAATGTACATGTGG
Organism: Callithrix jacchus; assembly: GCF_049354715.1. NCBI lineage: Eukaryota > Metazoa > Chordata > Mammalia > Primates > Cebidae > Callithrix > Callithrix jacchus. The sequence goes on along the minus strand of NC_133503.1, from coordinate 133,045,183 downwards.
TACAGAATCGGTACTGAATGTACATGTGGTACAGAATCGGTACTGAATGTACATGTGGTACAGAATCGGTACAGAATGTACACGTGGTACAGAATGGTGCAGAATGTACATGTGGTACAGAATGGTGCTGAATGTACATGTGGTACAGAATCGGTACAGAATGTACATGTGGTACAGAATCGGTACTGAATGTACATGTGGTACAGAATGGTGCAGAATGTACATGTGGTACAGAATGGTGCAGAATGTACATGTGGTACAGAATGGTGCTGAATGTACATGTGGTACAGAATCGGTACTGAATGTACACGTGGTACAGAATGGCACAGAATGTACACGTGGTACAGAATCAGTACTGAATGTACACGTGGTACAGAATGGCACAGAATGTACATGTGGTACAGAATCGGTACTGAATGTACATGTGGTACAGAATCGGTACTGAATGTACACGTGGTACAGAATCGGTACTGAATGTACACGTGGTACAGAATCGGTACTGAATGTACATGTGGTACAGAATCGGTACTGAATGTACACGTGGTACAGAATGGCACAGAATGTACACGTGGTACAGAATCAGTACTGAATGTACACATGGTACAGAATGGCACAGAATGTACACGTGGTACAGAATGGTGCAGAATGTACACGTGGTACAGAATCGGTACTGAAGGTACACGTGGTACAGAATCGGTACTGAATGTACATGTGGTATAGAATGGTGCAGAATGTACATGTGGTACAGAATTGGTACAGAATGTACACGTCTTCTGTACAATGTGTACCTGCTCTTCCCGAAGAAATCTGTCCATCCTCTTCCCAGAGATTCAGGGCTATATTTCTGGAGCAGTAAAATTGAACCATTTTGTTTACTCTTGTCATCTCACCAGCTTGAAAACTTAATTTTTCCAGTCTGTTTTGTTTTTCTCAATATTTATGTTCCAAGAAAGTTTCATTCTTTTCTTTTCACCTTTCCTATAATGCTTCAATCAATGTATAGTCTCTTCCTTTTGGCTTTTTAAAAATCACTATGTATGTGGCCTATACAAAAAGAACTGAGTAGCTTATACCAACAGAAAGTCCATTACCTTGTATCAAAAAGGAAGTAAAATTTCAACTAGTTTAAAAAATGTACAAAAGTTAACTTGGAAAAGTTATCTGGCTATAGAACAACCTTAAAAACAGTAACTTTCTTAAGTTAGCAAACAAAATAAATACTCTAGGGAAAGATGCTAATATGTTGACTACATAACTAGCTTTCGAAATTTCTGTAAGTTTATGCTAGTTAGTTTCCAAAGTTGGGCATAAGGAAAAATGAGATTCAAAGAATTTATTCAGCAGGCATAATAGACCACGTAATCAGATTTCTACTAATAGATCAAAACTGCATTGAAAGAGATGTTTATTTTGCAACATGAAGATTTTTGTTTTTGTTATTAAATACACCATTTTTTTTTCCCTTGGAGTAAACTATAATATGAATACAAAATTTACTTGGTTTGGGAGTGGTTTTTCTTTTGCTAACTAAACCACATTGCTTCTCTGCATAATGTAACATGCTAAATATTTACTTTAAAATAAAAAAAAAACTTTAGCATATGAACTTTAGGATTACTAATAGTTTCTCATTGCAAAGACAAATATGATTCATATGCTAGTTTATTTATCTTATTATTGAGAGATAATTTCATGATGACAGTTATCAATAATCAATTACAATATGAAGAAATTCAAAGAAGAAAATCTTGCAGAGACCGCATTTTTGTATTTGGATTTAAAAAGTATGCAATCTTATTTTCATATACCAAGCTGAGAGGCCATTTAGACTATTTCTTGGCTAATTTTTGCTGACTGCTGAAGGGAAGATGATTTCCAATGAACTTTAAGTATCTCATTCATGTCTACCATTGTCGAAAAAGAAGGAAGATGAAGAGGCCAAAAGAAGCAGCAGGACAGGGAAAATGCCACATGGATTCAAGAGTTGAGATAACTGACAGTAAAATATATGCTCTTTGGTTAGCAAAGCAAAAAGGGGGAAAGTATTGCATACATGACAGATACACACTAGCATTCTAAAGCAGAAGACAAGAATGTCAAGAGTGTATTCTTCCCCCACTGCCAGATGGAAGGGCTATTATTATAAATGAAAGGCAGCAGTAGTGGATGCCAGGCACTTTTGTTGTGTGCCAGATTCTGAAGTCCAGATGTAAGCAGGTTACCCCTGAGACAGGACAGGCTTCAGTTCCCGCAGCAGAACAGAACCAATCACAGTTTTCTCAGTGTTTATGATAAGCTGGGCTGTAGAGCCTTCCTTCAGTTCCACTGTGACTAGCATCAATGACCCACTGTGAACAGTTTTAGCTGCAAACCTGGAAGAAAAAAAGACCTTTTATCATGAGATGGGGAGGGAAAAGGAGATACCATACATTCAAATAGGTTTAAAATAACTTTTTCTCAAATGAAATAATTTGCTGCAGGCTCCCTACTGCCAAAAACCCAAAGCCAAGCATTCTTCTGAAAAATCAATAAACCGTCCAGCCCATGCTAACCACAAGCAGGTAATTTTCGTGCACATTTAAAACAGAACAGAAAAAGGAAGTCTATTTTACTTATTAGTTTAAACAATAGATGCATGTGACTAATTCTCTCTTACAGTATATTTGAGAATCATTCATCCATTTGATATTTAACATTTCACCATGCATAGGGCCATTTTAAATAAGCCACTGTATTTTTATTTTTAAAACATGTTAAGGTACCTTTCTCAAAGAGCTTCCAAATTTAACTCCTCATATCTGAAAACGATTATGTAATACGTTAGATAATTTTATGTACATCATAAAATTCTTACTTTCAATGAATTCACTCATGTAAAAATATTCAAATTAAATCTCTAATGTTAATGATGACATGAAACAAAATCACGTGACAGCGAAGCGCTGTCACTTCCCTTTTTCTTTGTTTTTAAATGTAGAACATTAGATCTTTCTTTTTGCTTTAGAATGTAACAGAGGAAACTTGAGGTCTAATGCACTACTTCTAAATTCCAAGACATGACGAACCTACTGATTACATGGAATTAAAAGCAGAACTAGCCTTTTAAGCACTGCAATTGACTGAAAGACCGTTGTAGGCACAACGAACTTCTGTCAATCCTGCTAATTCATTCTGCACGCACAGTTGAGCCTCAGGGTTGTGAAGGAAGAGGACGGGACCCTCCCAAGCCTCCATTTTCCACATGGAGCATGTTCCACACACTTTTTGGGGGAGGGGGTTTGACTGCAGGGATGACTGGAGAAAAACAAAGTTGCTGCACATGAGCTTTTGAAAACACTAACAAGTGTAGAGCAGGTCTGTGACCTCCTGTGACCCCACTTTGCAGGGCCAATCCCCTTGCCCCTTTCTCTATGACACGTGTCTGAATCTGAGCCATCTGCCTCAATTTGCGCAACATCTTCAGCCACAATGGCACCCAGTTAGCCCTGACAACAGCTCACAATACATAAAAATAAAACTGCCTCGCTAACAGCACGCTGCGGACTATTCAAGAGCAAACCAACTGGTCAGTGTCTCATGTCTGACAATTAGCATGGGCCTTGCACAGAGCCCACGGTCTCCACAGGGATCTGTTTAATTACCATCAACATAAAAGAGGGAGTTTATCAGGACACACTCAGAAAAACTTCACTCCCGACTTAATTAAAATATTAGCCACTTAAGCAGGAAGCAGATTCTCTTTAAATGAGAAGTAATTTCTTTTTTGGGTTTTAAGAAAATAACATCAAGATCTCATAACACATTAATTTTTTTTGAAGCCAAACAAGACATTTTTGGCCAAAATAAAATGATAAAACTAGGTTTTCCAACAATTAGAATAACGTATCAAAACCAAAACAGATACGCTAATTTTACTAAATTTCAAATATTATAAACACTTTCAAATATTATAAAATGTTAGATAATGGGCTATCAACAAAATATGTTAGAAAATCTTCCTAGTCATTTATTTGCGCACTCTACAAGCATGCTGAAACTTGTAAGGAATCTGACAGAGCAGTGTTCCTACTGAGAGAAGGAATTGTAAGTAACCAGTTTAGGAATATAAATCATACCAATGTTTTTAAAGAGGTTTTTATAAACCTTTTAACACATTCATCTGCTTTTCAGATGTACACGAGACATTATGAACTAGGTACTTCAATTTCATCTTTGAGAAAACATAAAGATCACCAGCACCAAAATGATCTCCCTTTCCAAGGGTTCCTCACAGATTTATGCATTTCTTTTGTCTAAATTTTCAGGCTCTTCTGCTTCATAGGATAATGCCGTTTGTATATTCCTGTTAAATCACATCACCAAAAGATATGAGGTGGCTCTATTTTCCCATTCATTTATGCAACTTTTCCCACAGATTTGGTCATCTCGTAATTCACTCAACAAATATTTCAACAGAGGTCCCTATTTCTGATAGGTTTATAATTATGTAAACAATGGTCTTATTAGTCCCTTTATTTACTTAACACTTGTGCCTTGGGACCATAGAGAAGGAGATTATGTCTGAATAGGAACACAAAAGCACTGTTGTTTGAATTTCAGGGTTGCACAGCCCCAAGGCACATTTTATCTCTTTTCTATTAACAAAAACTTAGAGTTAATGTTATAGTTAATATAAAATTGGCAGAGACAAATGTCAATTTTGGTGTCAGTATGTTGACAGAGATTAGAATTAGTATCTTAGACATGTTTTTGAAATCCTATTACCACAAAATTCTTAGTACTATAAAGAATAGGGGTAGGAAAGAAAAGAGGCATGTGCTTACACTGCAGTGGAAACAAGCTAAGCAAATCATCCTAGCAACAGAATCTGCTAGCTGGTGTAAAAGCTACTGCCTTTATTAACTAGGTCTCTATGTTTTAGTGGGCAAAAATGGTGGAAGCAATGTTTTAAAGCAGAAGACTAGAAGATCAGATGTTGTGACATTCTCATTTCACACTTCAGAAAGGATATATTTAATTGGAACACAGCATGATCAAAATTGGTTTGTTTTGGCCCTTGGAAGGCAAAAACCATCATCCAGATTTATTCATTATTTAACTCTTGCACAGGCTATGCTTTAACATACATGCAAAAGATAATTATGGAAAGAGTACTAATTAATAAGTAATAAATAGCTAGCTTTGGGATATCAGAAACATTGATTACAAAGTCAGTGTTGGTCAGATTTTATATAGTAAACTTAATGGCTGATATCAGAACCTCTGTACTTGGCCTCAACCTAAGATCACACCGTTACAAAATTTTTTCAAAGGGCATGAGAAGTTTTTGGTCACTATAATACTGATAGCAGCTATCATTTATTAAGCGCTTACTGTGTTCTGGCAGTGGGTTCTAAGTACTTCACTGGAATTACTTCACTGAATCCTATGAGGTGGGTTACTTTATAGATGAGGGAAGTGAGGCCCACAGAAGTTGAAGAACTTACTATCAAAATAACACACACACACCAAATTCCTGGTTGAGCAGCAATTTGAATCCAAGCATTCTGATTCCAGGTCGCACAAATTCTGTTCATCTGTACAAAAATGCACCTTTAATAATTTGTTTTTATCAGTCAACAGATAAGGTTTTTCCTATTTAACTTCTATGCACATAACCTATTATTGTTTCAAAATCATTAAGAAGGAAGATTCTTCTCTTCAAACATCGTTTACTTGACTTTGCAGCAATGTGGAATTCAAAGCATGCTGACTTGATTCCTCGTCATATTTTAAATTTCTGCCTTTAAAGATTTAAAATATTTTAAATATCCCCTACTCTACACTCCTTAAAGAGACACCAGAAATAAAAAATACAAAGCCTTTTTGAATGGAGCTGTAACACACGGAGGGACTACAGGGAGACCAATCAACCTCGAAAAGCAGTAACACCACAAATGAGAACAAATAAGTGCGATGACAGTTAAAAATGTATTGCCTATGTATGATGGGTTCCATGTTATTAAAAGATACCATCTAGATATTTTTCATTTCATTCTACCACCAACCACTCGCTGTTTGTAATCACCAACTGAGAAGGTAAAACTGTTTGGATATATCTATATTTCATCTTATTAAACGTCTCTTTATCTATTATCTCTAGCAATTGACATTTAATCTTTGAAGCCTATAAGAATTCTTAATATTTACGAAAAAGACAGAATAAGCTGGTTGTCAAAGCTAAATTTAAAAAAATGTTTCACTCTTCTTCAAAAGTTATTTTGTCTTCACTATAGTCAGAATTATAAAAACAGACCAAATAGTAACAACAAATTTGAAAAAAATCTATTATCTATAATACACAGATTTATTCCCCATGCACTTAAACTATACTTTTTAAGATTTGTGACAAATTGGCTATGAACCATAAATGTTCTTTGTTAGAAGGAAAAGAAATCGTACAACTCAATTGTTCCAACAATGAAAATTAACAGTACAACATGAATTTAAAAATATTTATCTGAGAGACTGCATCAGTCTCCAGGGTAGTCACAAACATCACATTTTTTTTATACAGAATCAGATTTGCTATACTTAATGCAACAGCTCTAAGACATGCTTTTTCTTCTCTTGAATACTCTTCCTGGTTTCTGATTTTTCTATTCTGAGTTCAATTTTCTTGTGCTTTCTGTTCTACTGGTTACCAGAAGCTGTGACAATGACCCACTCAGGCTAAAACTTTTTTTTTTATACTCTGTACATGAAGCCTTCAATTACTGCCTGCTGAAGCAGACAGAATCCTATTAGTAAGAAAGACGATCACAAGATGCAGTGCCCTGCCCTAGCTGTATAAAAATAATTAGTCCAAAGTTGACAAATGTGTAATGAAGTCGCACAATCATTATATGTAAGAAATACTGGTTTGAATAAGCCTCCTAAACATCAATACCAAAGCATAGTGATTTGGAGCATTATCTGCCAAAGGATTTAAAATTATAAATCTTTATTACCTTGAGTTAATATAGTAGAACATTTTAAACACGCAGAGAATTTGTAAGTTGTAAAAAAATTCTATTTTGCTGACTATAAAACTGTATTTTAAAGTTAAACCATTAGACTATTGAATTAATAGTGAGGGATAAAAAAAGTGTTTAGATGTGATTTAAGTTTAGAGAATTTACACAAAGCAATGTGTAAATTTTCCTTATTATTTAAAAAAAAATCACCTAACAATATTGTATTTTCCTCTAACGTTCAAATGAGAAAAGTTAAAATAAAAAATAAACAACCACCATAATTTAGGACTCTCTAGTTTCTACTCTAATCTTTAGTGATGGTATAAAAAATTATTCCCCACACTATCAGGCCAATGATGCATTCTCTTTCTTTATACAGGAAAGCTAAATAATCTAAGGGCACTTGCTTAAAGAAGACATAAAACATCCCAGTTATTTCAGAGCACTTCTGGTTTCTCTGGTGAGGTGGGGTGAGATGGGATTAACAAGAGAAAACTAACAATAAAACACATACATTCTTACCCCATTCTCTTCGATTCCTTCCAAATTTTCAACACAGAAAGAAAACTATCAAGAATACCCTTCTTTTATTTTTACATGAAACAGTTATACATTCCTATTAGTAAAATTGTTGCATTACAGGACATTAAATGGTGAAGTTAAATAAAACTTAAATACGGAATGTTTTAAAGTAAAAATCAGCTGTGCAGTTTGGTTACTTCAGAGATATCCAAATATGCTTTCTGGGTGAAAATTAACTGAGGTTCGCATTTGTTTGTCAATGAATTTATGCTCAGGGCCTGCAGAGTTCAAAGCAGTCAGATAAAAAAGCAGTGCTGTCCTCTAGTGGACAGCCACCAACCTGGGAAAGAAATGTTTTGATTACTGAAGAGATTCTACAAATCCTGTCTTTACTCAAAATTTGTCATATTGTAGAAAAGAACTAAACCTGATATTTTTATACTTAAAACTGTTTATACAAAATTTTGTTTCTGTTTATACAGTGAAGAAGGTTGACAGTAGTATCAGGACTTACAAAATTAGGGCAACAAGACGTCCAATGTTATTTGATAAGAAAAAACTGGTTTGCAGTACAATTCTCCAAAATTACCCAGAATTTAAATTCCATATAGTTACCAAGAGAGAAGAAAACAACTAACAAATAAACTCAGTAACTCAATAAACCTAAGAACGGAGAAAGGGAAATATTAGAGACACCATCAAGAAGTGTCTTTGCCATTTGTGTTTGCAACCCTAGCACTAGCAAAATCCATCATAAAGGTTTCCAAAAAAAATATTAAGTGAAGGAGTTACACATTATAGATCTTTTTAGGATACCAAAAATAACATGTGCCAGTATTTCTCCTATTAACAACCTTTAAACAGGTATGTAATAATGGTGATTAACTGGATGAGTTTAAGGTCTAGAAATGAAACAAGTTGGCCAGGCATGGTGGCCCACACCTGTGATCCGAACACTTCGGGAAACCAAAGTGGGAGGATTGCTTCAGCCTAGGATTTCAAGAACAGCCTGGGAAACATAGGGACACCCTGTCTCTACAAAAAAACAAAAATTAGCTGAGCATGGTGGCATGCACTTGTAGTCCTAGCTACTCAGGAGGCTGAAGCAGGAAGAATGCCTGAGCTCAGGAGTTCAAGGTTGCAGTGAGCTATAACAGTACCACTGCACTCCAGCCTGGGCAACAGAGTGAGACCTTGTCGAAGAAAGAAGAAATAAAAGAAAGAAAAGAAAAGAAAAGAAAAGAAAAGAAACAAGTTGTTCTTTACCTGTACTTGAATTAAATAATAACATTTTTATTTTAAACTTGAAATAAGCTGTCTTTATGTGTGTTGATAAATTAAAAAGTTGACTGCCTGGTTGCCATGGATACACTGTTTCATTCACAGCACCAGACTTTCCTAATAGTTAAGGACCTAAGTGACAATAGTAAAACAACATTTATTCGACTAAGATTGTAATTATCCACAAGTTGCATATGTTAAAAGCTTGCAAATTAAAAAAGTGACAGGATAAACAAAATCCAAACTACTAATTAAGATATGGGGGGGAGGAATATCATTAGTGAATAGAAGTTAATAATGAAAGTTGTTCCAGAATCTTACTGTATAAGTTAAAAACTAAAATAGAATCATAGCAGAGACAGGGCACTCTGCCTTCACTCAAATATCACATTTTCTCCTTACAGGGTTAACTTGTGGTTCATGAAAGGGCAAAATGAGTAGGTAAGTGTGACAACTTTTTCAACTATGGGTGAAAATGTGAGATGGCTGAGACTGCTGAAAGACACACACAGTTATGGTCTAAGACTGTTTTACAGACACTGCTTTAATGTACTCCTATAGCGGACAATACACTATCTTGCTGGAACATTCTGGGATATGTGTAAGAAAAATTAAACCAAACATCTCATTTACTGACATCCCTTACGGACTAACCAGTAAAAAAAGAAAATACGTAAACATAGGGCAAAATATTTTAAAACGTGCCATGTGGCATTACAGCTTGATAACTCAGGGCAGTCTCAAACTGTGGACTTTGGAATATTTGCCTTCTAACCACTTGGAGTACTGCCTAAAATAGAGATTCCTGGGCGCTGCCTCAGACTTCCTGAAGCTGAGTTTTTGGGGTGGGCTCCAGAAATTTGAGTTTGACACAAACTCGCACATACTTCTTTTGTACAGAAAAACCTTAGTGATTTTGGAGCTATAGGTTTTTTGTTTTCTGCTTTTAGGCCACTGCACAACTCCTTACTGCTGTTATCACAGAACACGCAACATAATAAAAGCAAAGCATCTCAGTTTCCACGACGCTGAACACAAACCTCCTTCATAAACCCTTCTTGGATATTTCACAGAGAATCACAAGGAAGTTTTCCTGGCCCTGAATGAACCTGGGATTCCCACAGCTAACATTTCTAATCTCCTACCTTTGAACACATTAGGTCTCACGCTTTCTCCTTTGCAGTCCATTCATATACTAGTTTAATCCTGTCCATTTTTCCCTTCTAATAAACGAATACACTTTATTTATGTATTTTTTTATTAGTACTGTCTTAAATAATACGCGTTAAGACCATCACAATGTATAGTATAACGCATTCAAATAAATTTGAATATCTTACACAGGAAATGAAGATATTCAGTTACATATTTAATAAAGGTTTTTTGAAGAGGATGGAACTTCTCATTCTTTATTACTCCTTATCATGCAGTAACTGTAATTTGGAAAACAGAAGATTGACACAATGACCATAACTCTGTATCTCTCTCTCTCTCTCTTTTTTTTTTTTTTTTGAGATGGAGTCTCGCTCTGTCACCCAGGATGGAGTGCAGTAGCACAATCTTGGCTCATTACAACCTCTGCCTCCTTGGTTCAAGCTATTCCCCTGTCTCAGCCTCCAGAGTAGCTGGGACTACAGGTGCTTGCCACCACACCTGGCTAATTTATTTTGTATTTTTAGTAGAGACAAGGTTTCACCATGTTGGCCAGGCTGGTCTCAAACTCCTGACCTCAAGTGATCCACCTCCCTCAGCCTCCCAAAGTGTTGGGATTACAGATGTGAGCCACCACATCTGACCACTCTGTATATCTCAATGAGATGATTTTGTTCTCAAAGAGCAGGTTTTTCAAGTAAGTACGAAAGAAATGAAGATAAACTTGAGTCTCTCAATAGTATACTGTTTGGCTCTGATCCTATCATTCATTTAGAAAATTACAATTAAAAATCATATAATAGAACAGTAGATACACTTTCTCAATTGATTTTGAAAAGTATTAACTAAATTGAAAATGTTCCTGGTTTTTAAAGTGAATTTCATAAAACTCGTGCTTCTTTAATTGGCTTTTTCTTAATGAGGGCCATGTTCTGTTGCTGTGTTAGGAATCATTTTCCAAGTGTTCAATTAAAATTTGTACTTTATACCATTACATAGTTCTACACATTAATAAAGGTTCACTTTTCCTTGGATAATTCTTATATTAAATAGTTCTTCATCTGGTATTTAATGTAAAAATATATACAATTGGAAGAGTGGTAGAAATAAATTATTCCAAAATTAGGCAAGGGAAACTCTATTCATTGAAGGATTAGAACGACTACACTAATGCTTATTAAAAGTCCTCTCAGAAAAAATAACCTGAAAAATTAAATGGAATATAAGCCAGCCAAGAATAACTTATCAAACTGAAAACTTTAATCTCTTAAAATACTATTAATGAAAATGCTTTTCATACCTGGTGTTTTTAAAAATAATCCCAAACTAATTACCATTAATAAATGTTAGAGTGGCTTTGGTCCTACTCTTTATAAACTCGAAAACATACTATCACAAAAGAATAAGGGAATCATTCAAAATCTCATAGGGATTTCAATTTTCTCGTTAAAAATTAAATAATATATAAGCTTAGAAATAGAAACTTATTAATTCCATAGAATAATATAATATGGAACACTATAGTTAAAAACATTTATTTCAATAAAATGGTAAACAGTTAATTTCTATTATTATACTGTAAACACTAATTCCTATTTCATTTTAAATGAAATTAGGAAAAGCAAAAAAAAATCTGTACAAAAGTACAGGTTTATTAACAATTGTTTATTCTTCTTTTAATTGCTATGAGCATAAAAGAATGACAAAAAGTGTGACATATACAGGATAATTTATGTCAATTGCTGCATAAAAAATACAAATAACTGGCTGGGTGTGGTGGCTCTTGCCTGCAATCCCAGCACTTTGGGAAGCTGAGGTGTGCGGACCACCTGGGGTCAGGAGTTCAAGACCAGCCTGGTCAACATGGTAAAACCCCGTCTCTACTAAAAATACAAAAAATTATCTGGGCATGGTGGTGGGTGACTGTAATCCCAGCTACTTGGTAGGCTGAAGCAGGAGAATCGCTTGAACCTGGGAGGCAGAGGTTGCAGTGAGCCGAGATCGTGCCAGTATACTCCAGCCTGGGCAACAAGAGCAAAACTCTGCCTCAAAATAAATAAATAAAATAAAATACAAATAACTTTAGGTGTTTGTTACCTGGAAGCCTTCTAAAATTCATAACATTATTACATTCATACTTTAGCTATAAAAGCAAATATGAAATATTTTCAATTCAGTATGGTGGGACTTGAGAAGCAAGTTAAGCCAGCACAGCCTATTCTTAAGTATCTACAGGCATTTTATTCCCTTCTGACTCTGTATTAACTTGGGCCCTCCCCCAGGTTACAGAATCAAACATCAGGCCAATGATGATAGGACTAGAACAGAAAAGCTTCAAGGCACTGTGGATGAGTATGAGTACCACAAATATTGAGTCTTAGTTCAATCTCTGCATTCCAAAGTGAAATATAAATGCTTCCTAGTTGTGTGTCTCGCCTGCATTAGCATGGACAATTGAGAACTGACTATAATTTTAATTTAAATAATTTGAACAGGTATTATAGGTATTACATTCCAAACCAGCAAGACAAGTTACTGGCAAATTATCTTTAATAAGAATTACACAACTGTGCTAAGAGTCTGTCTATCTCCCTATAAAAAGATAGCTTTCATTTTATGTGGCTTTGTAATTTCACTTTTCTTCTTTCTCTTTTTTTTGAGACAGGGGTTCACTCTTGTCACCCAGACTGGATGGAGTGCAATGGCGTGATCACAGCTTGCTACAGCCTTGACCTCCATGGGCTCAGGTGATCCTCCTACCTCAGCCTCCCAAGTAACTGGGACCACAGGCTTGTGCCACCATGCCGGGCTGAATTTTATATCTTTTGTAGAGACAGGATCTTCCTTTGTTGCCCAAGCTGGTCTTAAACTCCTGGGCTCAAGAGATCTGCACACCTTGGCCACCCAAAGTACTGGGATGACAGACGTAAGCCACCTTGTGCAGCCTTGACATTTTTTCTTCTAAGAAACAAAAATCTAGACAGCTGCCATTGCTTTCAGAAAAACATTTTAAAAAGCCAAAAACAACCTATATGCAAAACAAAACTAAACTAGATGTTCCAACATAAATAGTGGCTATTCTATATTTTTTTGTACATTACAAAAGAATGTATTAAAATAAGACTGGATACTAGGTGTGTCAGGTAAAATTTCATACTGAAGAAGTTATAGTTGACATAGGGCATTCTGGTATTTTAGTAAATTTAGTAATTCCAAGGACCCATAAATAAAACAAAACAGCTTCTGTTAGAGAAAATTACCTAGGAAAGTGAAAAGAAGTATTTAAAGCAGAATAAAATTAAAACAGAAAAACTCAAAATCAAAGTATTCATTTTCACTGAAAAGGCTTCTGTTTACTCTTTTCCATCCTGAACAACATTAACTGATAAAGAAGTTGTATTTTTGTGGTGGTCTGTATGACTTTACGACCATTTTCTTATTTTATCAGCACCCTACATGAGATAGATGGAGCCTGTCATAAATTAAGAAATGCAAGCATGAGAATTCTTGAGCAACTTAAGAACCCTATATTCGTTAAAAAACAGTACAAAGTGAATCTATTTTTCGACTAGTACATGCAGTTTTTATTCTGGCGTGATTAGTACAGTGAAGTTAGGCAACTATGAATAGAGAAATGGCAGATCAGCTCTTCTGAAGTCAAATTTAATGTTCTTTCATAGCTATCATAGAATTTCATTTCAATCCTCCTCAATCCTCCCCCACTTTTTTTCCCTACCACTCATTTTCAAACACATGAGGAATGTAAAGCACGTAGGAAGCTATAGCTTGCCCAAGAATACCAAGTCCATTAGTGGCAGAGTTAGGTCTAAAACCCAAATCACCTGTAGCACTTTTCATATGGGGCCTCTCTTGGTCCTGTGCTAATTGAAAAAAAAATGTTTTTTAAGGTCTGCAGGCCTTCCCTTTGATGCTAAAATTGTTTTCTATAATTGATAATTATATAAAAAAAGGGCACACTAAACATACCGCGTGTAGATATTTTTAATGGCAGAAGTATGCCTGCCATGAGATGGTTGCAGTGAATTCCCTTAAGCTCACAGAGGACTATGCAACAACCAAATGGATAAGAGATAATTATTTTTATCTTTATATTTATTTAAAGCCACTGGCATTCATAAAAATCTAAGAGGGCAAATATTAATCACATTTTCTGCTGCCTTTCAGGACAAATAACTTGGATCCCATAATTCAGATGCTTGGAGATAGAAAATATTACTGATCTAAGAAACAGAAGCTGTATTTGCCCCCATGTTGGTCATCTATCAGCTCTTTATTAACTGGAAGCAGTCATAGGGGATGCCTATCAAAAGGAAATCTGTATGTAGTACCCAAACTTTCTCCCTTTCAATTAAAAAAGTCCAACTATACTGCTTTATAGAATAGTTCTTCCTGTACATCTATTAAATATGGCAAAATAAGATGAACTCTCAACCATCTCATAAAGGGTAAGTTCACAAATTACCAAGCTATTATAAAATATGAATATACTCTGTATATCTTTCAAGAAAGATCACACCAGTATGATAAGGATACTCTGAGATGGGAAAGAGAGCCTTAATGCAAACCAATCAACGATGATACCATCAGGAAAAAAAACAAAGGGAATGTGTTTGTGTGTGTGTGTGTGTATATATATGTGTATGTGTGTGTGTATATATATATGTGTGTGTGCGTGTGTGTGTGTATATATATATATGTTTAGGGGTTATTTCCAAATAATACAATAAATTTACAATTATATATTTATACATATTCAAGTCATCTTCACCTTCACATCATATGTGAGTGAACCTACCTGTGTATATTATCCTGGCCAGAAGGAACTGCACCTACATTGGCTACATTTACAATTTTCTGAAAGATCACAGAGGGAGTGAAATTCTGTGGTGCAACAATGATTATGGCAGAAGTTTCATTCATTCCTGTTAGCATTCCTGTAAAAGCAAAAGAAGGCTCCCTTTTACTAATTTCTTTATGAAAATTACATTTAAACAATTTTAAGCTCATGGCCAAAATTTAAACATTTTTCAACAAATGAAACACCACTTTAGGATGTAATTTACAAGATAATTATAAAACTAAAACAAAATGCAATTGTTTTAAAGATTTTTTAAAAAATCCTCATTGTATAGGGAAATGTGTAAAAATGCAGTTAAAAATCACTCAATAAATCTAATTTTAAGTATAATAGGATTAAAAACTTAGAATCACA
>NC_133503.1:132987500-133025000 GCF_049354715.1 Callithrix jacchus | reverse complement strand
GGTACTGAAGAAAAATAATCAAAGCTGACTAAATGCTTCATAAATAAACATTCTTAATACTAAGTAGTTAAATCAATGCAATGAAAGCAGATGCTAGCATATACAGTATGAGATCTTTTTGGTTTAAATATCACAGCTAAAAAGGCTTAAACATTTTTCCAAATAACATTACTTGCAGAAAAATACATATGTTATGTCAATCAGGATTTTTTTAAAACAAAACTACATAGGTATAGTAAATTATCCCATTTGAAAAATAACTTTTAAAAATTAAAGTAAGGTTATATAACCACTACCACTGGAGAAACACTTCATGCAGCTTATAGAGAAGTAATCCTTTACCTTCCGATCGTATACATCTTAAAGTATAGAAGATGGAGTGCTTTAGTCTGAAACAGTTAAGATCTCTTCTTAAAAATATTAGTTTTTAATAAAGAAGAAAATGGAGTGGGCATATTGTGTTTACATATGTGCTAATAAAGTAATATCTCATCTGCAAACTTGCTTTCCAAAAAAAAAAAAGCCCTTATTTTCTAGTAGTGCTATTCATTGACATTATTAACCAATGGTAAAAGTTATTTCAAATGACATGATATGAAGAATTTAAGAAATCCAACTTTGTTTGTTCTAATATCAGATAGAAAAACAGTAAGAGTGCATTTACCTAAGCCTCATGATATTATGATCTATAAAAAATATACTAAAGCTGTCTAAAATTTTTTTAAAGTTAGATGTTTAGGGTTAGGTTGATGAGTGTGTCCTAAATGACAGTATTGTGTTTGGCTGCAAATAAGCAGAAAATCCAACTAAGTTTTTTGAAAAAGAGGCATTGATCATTTATAATACAAGAAGTCTTACAGTTACCAGTCACAGGCTCATTAAGTGGCTTAAAAAAGCCCTTAGAAGCCCAGATTTCTCTAGCTTTCCACTCTGCCATCCTTACTATGTTGGCTTTCATCCTCATGGTTGCCACATGTTTGCTGTATCTCCAGGTACCTAGTTTGCATTCCACTGAAGGAAGGGCCATGATGAAAGAGTGCTGAATGACCGTGTCAACCAAATCTGTTTTTATTGAAGTGTGGATAGACAAATAATATAATATGAAAACAGAACATAAAATCCACTTTTATTTTATGCTATTATGTACTGTATTCTTGTAAGTAGCCTCACATTTTTTCCACACGTGGATTGTCCAAGGCAAACCAATAAATCCAATTTATTTATCAATTCGATAAACATTTATTGAATACGAACTTGATCCTACATAGTGTGTGAGTAGCTGGGGATTTAAAGCCAAGTGAGATTGGCCCTTGAAGCTACCAAGTCTAGTGGGAGGGAAAGAAATTACACTTATAATGGAATGGCAGGTACTACATTAGATATGGGGAAAGCATTCTGCAGGAACAAAGATTGAGTTTATATCCAAGAGGAGAAAGAGGGCATTCTAGGCCTGTATTTTGGGAATGATGAGCAGCCTAATACGTCAACAGAAGAGGCTGGGTGCAAACTGTATATTATCATCTATAGTATGACCATTCATCCTAGTCCTCCCAGGATAGGCCCAGTTTATGGATATTGCTGTGGAATCCTGTCCAGTTGGTGGCTCCTTTCACCCTCTGAAGTGTCCTGATATGTGTGATAAACCATATGGTTACTTTACTCATATAGCTGAGACAAAAGTGTTTCAGTGTTTCTTGAAGCAATGGAAAACTACAAGAGATTTTTGGCATAGGAAGGTAACGGTCCCATTTATGTTTTAGAAACTCCAGTGGCAGTGTGTAAGACAGAGCAAGGGAGAAACCTAAGGCAGGCAAATCAGTTAGGAGTCTAATTTAATAGCCTAGGCAGGGTTTGGTTTTTTTTTCAAGCATTTACTGTGTTTTTTACTTTAATAAAACCTAAAAAGGATCTTAAGTGGCTTCATATTTTTTCCACTTCTGTTATTTCAAATTAACTCATAAGAAACTTAAAAGAAGTTGAACAATGTGCCCAAGATCACACAGCTATTAACCGACAGCACTGGTATTTGAACCCAGGTGCATCTGACTTCAAAGTACACATTTATTCCACTATAATATACAGCTTCCCAAGCAGGGGTAGCACTGAACATGGGATATTTTATGGATATTCTAGAATAGAAAGGATATACCTGGTGATGAATGGAGGGAAGAAACTTCACATCTTCTAATGTGAACAATTGGGTGAATGACAATGTGTTGAAGGAGTTTGGGGGCTTAAAGGAAATGATTTGGCACCAGGTGCGGTGGCTCACGCCTGTAATCCCGTGAGACTCCTTTGGGAGGCTGAGGTGGGCGGATCATGAGGTCAAGATATCGAGACCATCCTGGCCAACATGGTGAAACCCTGTCTCTACTAAAAATACAAAAATTAGCTGGGCATGGTGGCATGTGCCTGTAGTCCCAGCTACTTGGGAGGCTGAGGCAGGAGAATTGCTTGAACCTGGGAGGTGGAGGTTGCAGTGAGCTGAGACTGCACCACTGCACTCCAGCCTGGCACCTGGTGACACAGCGAGACTCTGTCTCAAAAAAAAAGAAAGAAAATGATTTGGCTTTAGCCACATTATATTTTGAGTACTGAGTTACCCAGGAAGAGATATTCAGCAGATAATTGGAAATACAAACCAAGAATCTGGAGGGAGACCAGCTGGGCATAGTGATAGGTACTTAAAATCCCAGCTACTTGGGAGGGGGAGATGGGAGGATTGCTTGAGCCCAGGAGTTTGAGACTGCAGTGAACTTTGATCACACTACTGCACTCCAGCCTAGGTGACAGAGTGAGACCCCATGTCTAAGAAAAAAGAAAGAAAGAAAGAAAAGAAAAAGAGAGAGAGAGGAAGGAAGGGAAGGAGGGAGGGAGGGAGGACAGATCAGGAAAGGACAGGGCAGTTCGTAAGAGTTTGGAAGCAGTAAGAATGGTGTAGGGAAGAGCTGAAGCCTTATAAGTAGATACAATCACATAGAAAAAGAGGATACCACGAAAAGGATGAAGTGCAAATCTGGAGAAGACTTGCATTTAAGTAAAAACAGAAAAGAGCAACCTGCAGAAGAGACTGGAGAGAGTGGTCAGGAAAAAAGCTGTGTGCCAAATATTGCAGGGAGGCAGAGTAGAATGAGGGATAAAAAGAAGTGTAACTGCTAACCTTAGCAGGGCAGTTGAGACTGCAGGAAGAATATACAATGCAGTGAGCTGAAGGGTGAAGGGAAGACTGGCGATGGAAGAAGGAACAGAAAGCAGAAGCTTCCTGAGAATGAAGAGGCACAGGAATAACACCTAAAGAAACCTGGCAAGTTTAGAGGAAAGAGCCAGTGAAGAAGAAACAAATAATTGTTAGAACAAGGTCTTAGGAGTGGTAAAAGAGGTTGGGATGAAGAGCAAAAGAACAAGGTGAGTGGGTTAGACCTAGAAAAGAGTAGGATACTTCTTCAGAAACAGGAGAAAAGGAATGGTTAAGAGAGAAAGGATTGCAGGTAGGCGACTCAAAGAATGAGACCAAACCTGATGGAGGAAAGACTCAGTCACTTTAAGAGAAATATGTAAAGACTGATGAAGAACTAGAAGATGTATATATATGCATACATGAACTATACACACACACACACACACACACATACACACACATACAAATTACAAACAAACTTAGTATGAAATCTAAAATTTCAGCTTCAAGTCACTGTATACAAAGTTCTCCAAAGTCAGAGGCACAAGACAATCCACTGAGATATAGGCAAAAACCCTACTAATCATATTTATTTTTTCTCATTTCTTTTTAGGTTCTGTTTTTCTGGGAGACAGGGTCTCAGCTCTGTTACCCAGGCTGGAGTGCAGTGGTGTGGTGACAGCTCACTGCAGCCTTGACCTCCTGGGCCCATGTGATTCTCCTGTCTCGGCCTCCCAAATAGCTGGTACTACAGGCACATGCCACCATGCCCAGCTAATTTTTTTTTTTTTGAGACAGTTTCACTCTGTCACCCAGGCTGGAGTGCAGTGGTGCAATCTTGGATTACCACAACCTCTGTCTCTTGGGTTCAAGCAATTCTCCTGCCTCAGCCTCCCTAGTAGCTGGGATTACAGGCGCCCACCACCTCGTCCGGATAATTTTTGTATTTTAGTAGACATGGGGTTTCACCATGTTGGCCAGGCTGGTCTTGAACTCCTTATCTCAAGCAATCCACCTGCTTTGGGCTCCCAAAGTGCTGGGATTACAGGCATGAGTCACCATGCCTGGCTTTATTTATTTATTTTTAAAGACAGAGTCTCACTATGTTGCCCAGACTGATCTTGAACTCCTGGGCTCAAGTGCTCCTCCTGCCTTGGTCGCCCAAAATTGTGGGATTACAGGCATGAGCCACTGTGCCTGGCCTCTGTTTTTGTCTTTTTCAGTATACATACATGTTAGCACAGTGAGAAATATACACACATACATATATACACACATGTATATAATTACAAATACACTTCTAGAGAGTACATACTCAAAATACTTTTATTAAAAGGTACACAATTTTAAAAGTTAGGGGACCACTGAGTTACATTATCATGTACAACACTTTTGAATTACTTCTTTTTTCTTTTTAATAGAAACTCTTCTTCCCAACAATCCTGAAGGATACCACATACTCCTCAATTAAAAGTGGCTCGACAGCACTGATGCCAAGGGAGAGGGGTGGGGTGTTCAGAGAGAGAAGAGGCAGGAGATCTGCCTTCTATGGCATCAGAAAGTCTAGCTGTTTGAGGGTGGTGGGGAAAGCAATCCTGAAATGTGCCTCCTAGCAACAAGCAAGGCGTTAGAGAGCCCAACTGAAGCATATTTCTCAGCCTCTCTTGTAAATAAGAGTGATCAAGTGAGCCAGTTATGACCAATGAATTGTAAACAGAAATTCAGTGGAGATTTCTGAGAAAATTTTGCTTTTCTAATATAAACCTGGCTCCTTTCTCCATGTCATTTTTTTTCTTTTTTGCCTGGAATGCAGATGGAAGCCTGGAGGTGGAGCAGCCATTTTGGGACCATGAAGTTGACCAGCATTTGCTAACAAAATGAGCACACGAAACAAAAAGGTGGAAGACTTTACTTCCTGAAGACACTGGGAAGCTACTGCACCAGCTCTGAACTGCTAACCCCTGCAGTTCTTGTTATAGCAGAATAAATCCTTATTTGGTCATGCCACTGTAGTTGGGTTTCTGTTACACACAACCAATTACAAAATCCAATATAACTAGTACATAACTCACTTTGTAAGCCAGTTTCATCTTATAGGCAAGATGTGGCTTATGATAGGGCTATGATGAAACATTTCCTCTTTACTTGGGGGAAATTTTACTTTCATTTACATGAGTGTTCTAGGATGTCCTCCAGTTTATATGCATCTCTTTTTCTACCATTTTTCCTTCTTTTTGGTTTATTTCTCTCTCTATGTAGCTTTTCCTTTTTCTTCACAACTCCTTTGGTTAAACAGGGGAGAGATAGATATCTCCATTTCTACAAGTAACTACCTCAACATGGATAGGGAATGTGAAAATGACTGATGATAGATGTAAATTTATCAGAATAAACAGTTACCAGATCACTGAAGAACTATTATTACAGCAGCTTTAAATAGCCTAGCTACATAGGACCAGATGGCATGAAAGTTTAATGTAAGGCAGTCTACTTGGTACACATTTAACTGTAGCATATATACTTGTACCACATGTAATCTCTGTTCACAGATTCCTTTATAGGATCCAAACTGGTAAAGTTTGTAGGTAAGATAAATGGACAAGCAGCCTCTTCTAAGACCCAAGTTTCTCATCTATGAATAAGTGACACTTACCTTGCAGGGTAGTTTTAACTATTTAATGAAATAAAATGAAATAACACATAGGAGGTACTCAAAACCTATACATGTAATAGGGATACATAATTATTTAAGTATTCCCCCATTGATTATCATTTCCAATTTTTCTCCATTAAAAACAGTGCTTAAATAATATATTTGGCTAGATATATTTCCGTACAAGCACAAATACAGCTTAATACTCTAAAAGTGAAATTGCTGAGTTGAGAAGTATATTTTACAGATATTGCCAATTTAAAGTCCCACAAACGGCATACAAGAGTGCATGTTTTTCTCTACCTTCCTTGTCAATACCAGCTATAAAAACGAATCTAAAACTTTGCCAATCTGATGGGTGAAATGTTTTAATTTTTGTTTCCCTGAATACTAGTGATGTTGAACATCTTTTTCAAATGGCAGTTGGTCACTTGCATTTATTTTCTTGTAAATTGCCTATTCTTAGCCTTTTCCTTATCTTTCTACTGGAATCCTTTTCAGTGATTGTAAGAGTTACACGTTCTGGTTATTAAACTTTTTTTCTGCCAAATAAGCCGCAGTGCTGCTTTCTCATCTTGTTTATGGTGTCTACTTTTTCTTTTTTTGTAGAGAAGTTTTAAATTTTTGAGTAGAAGAACCTGTTAATCATTTTCCTTTATATCTTTCTGGGTACTGTGTCTTGCTTAAGACTTTTGTCTTCAGAGTATGAATATATTTATCTATACTATATTTCAATACTTTTATAGTTTTTTATAATTAAATAATAAATCCATGTGGAACTTGCTTTGGTATAATTTGTGGGAGAAAGCTACCTTTATTTTTTCCAAATACTGGTCCTCACACCACTTACTGAATGCTCCATTCTTTCCCCACAGATCTGAAATGCCATCTTTTTGACACACACAATTTCTAAATTTCGAAATTCTGTGGCTTCATTGGTTCTTGTGCCAGTATCAATTATACAGAATAAAAATATTCTTGTGGCTTTATGGTATTTTAAAATTATTATAGAGGAAGACTTTTTTCATTAAAAATGTTAACTTTTCTTAGACATTTTCTTTTCCAGCTGAATTTTAGAAGTTTGTAAAGTTTCTTGAAAAGGCCTACTGGAATTTAGCCTAGAATCACATTGAATTTGAAGATTAATTTGAGGTACAATACTGTCTCCCATTTAAAAACACAGGATATGTTTATTATTATTATAATTTTGTTTATATTTCTTTATATTTAATTATATTTTCCTTTATGCCCTTTAGGAAAGTTTCGGGTTGTTTTCTTCCTACATAAGTATTTGTACCACCTTTCTAAATTCATGAGTTTAAATAACATATTTTCTGTTGATTCCAACTTTCTGGACTGATAATTATGTTGAATGAAAATTATAATTTTGGCCGGGTGTAGTGGTTCATGCTTGTAATCCCAGCACTTTGGGAGGCCAAGGCAGGTGGATCATAAGGTCAGGAATTTGAGACCAGCCTGGCCAATATTGTGAAACCATATCTCTACTAAAAATAAAAAAAGTAGCCAGGTGTGGTGGTGCCTGTAGCCCTAGCTACTCAGGAGGCTGAGGCAGGAGAATTGCTTGAACCAGGAGGCGGAGGTTGCAGTGAGCCGAGACTGTACCACTGCACTCCAGCCTGGGTGACAGAGTGAGATTCCATCTCAAAAATAAAAAATTACAATTTTTTCTCTTCTTTTCCAGGATTTTAGCGTTTATGTGCCTTTCTGTACTGGCTAGAACTTCCATTATAATGTGTAATATAGTGTGGAAAGCAGATATCCTTGTTTTGCTTTTCTGACTTAAAAGAGATTGTTTCTGACGTTTCATGTAGCTATGGGTAACTTGTATGGCCCAGAAGCCATTTGAATTTATAACCACAACTGATCTCCATGTTCATGTGTTACCCTTTGGGCTTTAAAATCGGGGTGATGCTAGACTTACAGAATGACGTGGGATGACTTCCTTTTCTTTCGTTGCAGAAAATTTCTCTCTTTCAAGGTTCTGATACAACTTAATTGCTTTTATTCCTAATTTATATTTTTCTAGAAAACCATTAATTTCATCTAAAGATTCAAATTTGTTGGTGTAGAAGTGTATAGTATTATTTTATAACTTAAAAGATCTCTGTGCTTTATTGTCTTTCTCCTCTCTAATCTTTCTTAGGTGTCTTTTTCCTGTAATCATATTAGCCCATAGTTTTCCTATTTTTTTTTTTTACATTCTATATGTGCTTTTAAAAATGAGTATTTTCTGTACACAGGAAATTAGGAATTCTTTGTAAACATATATACCTTAGATCAAACTTGGTAATTAAATCATTAAACCTGTATGTAATTATATCTATTCATCTTTCCTCTCTGGTTTGTTAATTTTGAATGTGCATGTTAAAACATACCATGATCATGGTTTTGACAATTTCTCCCAGTATTTGTACTAGTTTCTGCTTTATAAATGACAAAACTACATAGTTTAAAGGTTGTAACAATTATAGTTTCTTGGAGGATTACAATGAACACAAAATATTTTATTACTTTTTACCTAAAATACTTAATTTTTCTAGTTGTAGTACATCTATCTGATAAATGCATACACACACACACACACATACACACACACTTCATCTTTCTATCCTCAACTTTTCTGTGCCATTCTCTCTTAGGTAGAGTTCTCATAAATAGCATAGGTTAAATTTTTGTTTTTACTTGCTTAGTAAAACTAGGATTAATTCTCTGACATGAATTGTCAAAACTAGTATGGGTGATGTGCATGGCCACGCCAGCCATCTTGTTTTGTTTTCTGTTTGCTGTACTTTTTCCTTTTCCTCTTGGTTAAACTGATAGTTTTAAAAATTCATTAAATTTTTTTTTTTTTTTTTAATAGGACACAAGGTCTCACTATGCTGACCAGGCTGGTCTTGAACTCCTGGCCTCAAGGGATCCTCCCACCTTGGCCTTCCAAAGAGCTGGGATGACAGGTGTAAGCCACCACAGGCAGCCCTGATCAGGTTTTAATTACTCCCTTTTTTCCTACCTTTAGTTGTTTAGAAGTTATAATACATCCCATTTCTATTATTTTAGTGGTTATCTTTAATATTTTAAATGATATTTAAACTTATTTTTGCCATCAATCAATTATCTTGTATACCATCACTCCTCCTTCCACTTGTCTATGTGAGGATTTTGGTTCCAGTTTATTGTAAATATTTATTTTTCACATTATGTCAACAATTATTTTTATACATTGATACATTTTATAGGTAGAATTCTTTGCTCAGTACCTTAAAAAAATTTATGTTTTTCTCTGTCTCAGGTTTTTGGTTTTTTTTGAGACAAGGTCTCACTGCGTTGCCCAGGCTGGAAAGCAGTGGCTATTCACAGGTGCAATCATAGTGCACTGTAGTCTCTAATTCCTGGGCTCAAACTATCCTCCTGACTCAGCCTTCTAAGTAGCTGGGGGTACAGGAATGCCTCACCATGCCTGGTTCTGTCTCAGATTGAAGAAAATATTCTACTATAGTATGTCTTTGAGTAATCCTTTCAGAAAGGATGCATAGGTGGTACACTGATTGATAGAATCCTTCCTTCACTGAAAAATAACCATTTGGTATCCTCAAAATTTTAAAGGTCATTTCCTTTACCTTCTGACTTCCAGAACTGATAAGAGTACTGATGTAAAATTTGATTCCATTCTCATTATTGTCCTTTTTTAGGTAAGCTGCTTTTTTTTCTCTGCTTTGGAAGATAATAGGGTATTTTTCTTGTGAAAAATGTCACCAGGATGTGGTCTTTTTGATACTTTTTCACATTCACCCTGTCTGTCCCTCTTAATCTGAAGGCTTGTGTGTTTCTTTTGTTTGGCCATATGTTCATTCACTCATTCATTGGGGGCAGGGTCTCACTCTGTCGCCTAGGCTGGAGTGTAGTGGTGTGATCATAGCTCATTGGAGCCTTGAACTCCTGGGCTCAAGGGATCCTCCCACTTCAGTCTTCCAAGTGGCTAGGATGACAGGTATGTGCCACCATACTTGGCTAATCCTTTTTGATTTCTGGTAGAGATGAGGTCTTGCTATGTTACCCAGGCTGGTCTTGAACTCCTGGGCTCAAACAATTATTCTGCTTTGGTCTCCCAACATGCTAGGATTATAGATGTAAGCCACCATGTCCAGCAGGAAAATGTTCTCCATAATTTATTTTCTAAACTATTTCTTCCCTTCATTGTCTTTTCTTTCCTGCCAAAGCTCCTTGAGATGAACTGATCCTTTTAACCTTCCCTATTTTCTGTCTTGCCTTTTTGCTTTGTATTCCAGTTGATTTTCTTGACCCTTTCTTTCTTCCAGAATGCTAAATCAGTATTCAGCTGTGTCCATTCCATTATTCATCTACTGAATTAGCAACTATCATTACTATGGGTCTCTTCTCCCCTTCGTGGGCTGACTGAAGTTTTATTTGTAAGTGGTCAAGATACTGACTGGTTATGTGGACATAAAGTTGGAGGCAGGCGGGCAAGAAATGGCCTTTCCTCCCCACCAACAAATGTAACACTGGCTTTACCCTAGTGGTGAGGATCTGAGAATATTTTGGATAAATAGTCTCTCGGATAAAACTGTATTTCATGTCATCTCTGACCATCCTTGCTTCCTTCACACAAACTCAAACCCTGCTCTGCTCTTGTAGGTCCCCACATCCACACGAAAACATCTTTCCCAGGCAAGTAGCTCATTCTCTTTACAGTTTTATTATTAAGTCTCACATTAGGGCCAGGCGTGGTGGCTCACGCCTATAATCCCAGCACTTTGGGAGGCCGAGGCGGGCGGATCACGAGGTCAAGAGATCGAGACCATCCTGGTCAACAAGGTGAAACCCTGTCTCTACTAAAAATACAAAAATTAGCTGGGCATGGTGGCACGTGCCTGTAGTCCCAGCTACTTGGGAGGCTGAGGCAGAAGAATTGCCTGAACCCAGGAGGTGGAGGTTGCAGTGAGCTGAGATCATGCCATTGCACTCCAGCCTGGGTAACAAGAGCGAAACTCTGTCTCAAAAAAAAAAAAGTCTCACATTAAGTGTGCCTGTTGTCAGGGGTAACACTGGGGAACTGGGGGGTTGGAAGGAGTTAATTCCCTAATGACTGTCTTAAGACCCCTAACTTTTCACTTACTCACTTTGTGCTGGATGATCTGCCAGATTGGTTCTTACCATCATGGTATTTTCTCCCATGAGTGTTTTATCCTGTGATTTTTATTTTCTCTGTTATTGTTTATCTGTTCCTATTTGCTTTCTGTCAATAATGCCTCACAATTTCTGGTCAACTAATGGCATTCTTTCTTATATTTTTAGTGCTCATTAACTACTAAAGAATGTATAACAGATCTTTGGACAAAAACATGTGCTCAGTCCTCTAACTAGCACTAAGTTGTGTGACTTACCATACTGCTTAATACATGCATACCTACGGATTACAAGGATGAGGATCTGTTTATGCACTGCACTAACTCTTAGGTAGAATATATTTACGTATATTGCACACATATTCAATCTCAATAAATTTAAACAAGAACTTAATTTGATGACCATTTAAAATTCAAAGCAAAAAAAGAGGCACAAATGCTTATCAAATATGCATATAACTACATAGCTTAATATAATAATTCTGTCTGTATCTGTTTATCCATAGGTACAATTACAATGATACAGAATTAATCCAGAGGCTAAAGCAGGATCATTTTACTCTAATTCTTTTTATTCTAACAAATAAAAGAGTACCTGTCAGGCTTTAAGTCCATGTTCTCAGCATTTCTGAAGGCTTCTGACCAAATATGCTGTTATTACCCATAATTTTATGTATCGATTTGTATAATGTATTTCAAGGAAAAAATTCAATATCAGCCATTCTTGTTTCTTTTTTTCTTTTTATTGAACTACCAAGAATAATACAGCACATCACTAAGCAAAAACTGCTGTTTACTATGCAAAAGGCACAGTCAGTGATTGGCATCTAAGACCGATTGATCTACCCATTACCACTATCTCCCTACCCCCACAAGCACTACTATGAAGCTATTGATTTAAACACTGTCGATCGGTTTCCATTTTCTGATTTTGGGCAGGCCAATTAAGAAAGTGAGTAATTGTGATTACACTGCTTCAGGATCAATTACATTTGATGTAAGACAAAGTGCTCTTTTTGGAACACACACACAAAATTTTTGATCTAGCATGCTGTTGTGCTTAATAAAATCTAAAATAAATAACTTACATCTTTACAAGAGCAAAAAATACAAATGTGAATGCTTTTAATAGCCAAGGGCATTTTCTATGTGAAATATATGAATTATTTTCCTAATATTAGTTTAAAAGAAATTTAGAAAAATATTATTCACATACATGCCTTGGCAAAAGATAAAAATCAAATACTACCTGCATATATATCCATTCCTAAAGAGACTTAGTTAATTGTGAAAGACAAAATGCAAATCCTGTTCAATAGACTATAAAGGAAGTCTTTGTAATAAAAACTGGGGAAAAAAAAACCAATTACACAGGAATCAAAAGGTTCTTTATATAAATTGATATGAAAAAGGAATCTTTTTTAGTTCTTAATTTTGGTCTAACTTGGTATATGAGCTTTGTCATTGGGTTCACATTGTCCAAACCATTAAAATAAATATACCTTGGTGTTAGAGGCAAATCTATTTAGAGTGATGTTAGCCTGTTGTTCAGTAATATTGATCTGTGTTGTTTGTCTAATAGAAAAATAATAAACAATTACTAGGCAATGTTGGGAAAAGTAATCAGTTTTTATATATCACTAATATAGTAGACCTCCCAAAACATAAAGGTGATGGTCTGCATAAAATCAATGTTTATGCTACATTGCTTATATTTATCATTGCAGGTTCTCGGCAATAAAAGGTATAACATTAGGCCAGAAGTACTGGTAAACTGAAAAGGTATATGAAAATGAAAAGTTCACTATGTTTAATCTGTAAATTTATTTTAAAATGTCTATTTCTAAAACTCGAAGACTTTTAAATTACAACAAACTCTGTTGTAAGCTGGCTAAAATGTAGATAAAATGTCTAAACTCTTTTTAGAATAAAAACAAAGAAATTTCAACTCAAAATAGCCAATTGTGCCTGATATCAGAAAAAGAAAAGAGTTCAAAGATAATTCTCAATGACTCATGAATACAGTTTTGTACTAATTTGCTAATAGTCTCTGAATTTCATGACAAATGTGTAAAGCATTATAGAAAAACATTAACAACAAAATCCAATTCTAAAAAAGCTCTTTTGAATAACATTCAGCTATGAAACCTTTGCCAACTGCATAAATGTTCTCTTTCGACTTTTATCAAAGCAGTTTGTAAACTGAAGTAAAAAGAGAAAAAAATGTGTGGGATTTAGGTATTGATGGAATCAACAATATTCCACTTAAGAATCTCAAGATAACATATATGTATATCTCAAAAGATATCTTCTCTGGACTATTTAATAATATTATTAATGTCTTTAATTTCTCCTGGATTTTCCTCATGAATTTTCTCATAAATTTTCTAAAACTGGACTGATAAGTTAAAAATTACTAGTAAAATTACTTCTTTCTTTAACCAACAAACCATGAATTTCAATCACATATGGCAGATTGTAATGGCTAGGTGTTAACCAATACTAAAAATATACATATTGCACACAATTTGTACAACTATTTCATGGCAGTCTAAACATTATCATAGCAAAAACACTTGTTTAAATGTTTTGTCTTTCACACACACACACAAGCTGTTGAAAGCTTAGTTTTTGATCTTCTATCCTTTACAGGTAATATAAAAATAGAAGAACAATTGAACTTACCACAACTGGAAACTGGCAGTCTGAGTAGAATCACAAAAGTCAATACCCATTGAAACTGTAATGGATCCCTCAGGCTCAAGAGAGTCTAGGAAATAAGATAATTTAGACATGAAAACACACAGGATGCGAAAAAGAGGCAAACTAAACATCGAAAATTTAGGCAATCTTTGTACCTTGGCTGAAACAGTGAAATGTAATGATGGCTTAAAAATTTCAAACTACGAATATTAAAGCAAATTATAAAGTAATCTAACTATTCTGCTTCAAGATTTTCTTTTATTTAATTCTGCACATATACCAATGACCACATTATACCCATTTGTTTCAGAAATACATATCTTCCTGAGAAATTTCATGTTTTACAATATTATCTCTAGAGGTACTGAAAATGAGAAGGAAATAAATGTGTTCCTGTTTTGCATACCTATAATGGACTTTGGGAGTTCATAAGACGTTATTTACTTACAACTACAGCATATTTATTCTAGATATAAAAAGCAAATTTTAAACAATGTTCCAAATTTTCAATGAAAAAAAAATTCTAAATTTAAAAATGTAAATTAAAATTGGAAGAAGAAATTAAGATGTACTTAGAAATTAATTAAGAGATATCACACTGAAATCAAAATGGTAAGTCTAATTGCATTAAATAATCACTCAAAGAAAATTAATGGCAGATTAGATTATCTTGATAAAACAAAAAATAAAATGATATTTTATAAATTTGGAATTTCTGAAGCTTTATCCATCAACTAACCAAGTATAGGAATAACTATACTAACATACAATACAGTATTTTATTTTCAGTTAACAATGACAAAACTTAAGGCAAACAAGAACAAATTTTGTTCTGCTTATGATTCGAAAGTTTAGCTATGTTAGAAAAACCGAGGTCATCTTAAATATATATGTGTATATTTGTTCATACATAGAAACTGTCCATTTTTGATTTCTACTTGGCTCAAAGTATGCTGTATAATTGCAGCTATACCATAGAATCACTTTATGTTTAAAAAAATCACTTTTTTTTTTTGAGACGCAGTTTCACTGCTGTTACCCAGACTGGAGTGCAATGGCACGATCTCGGCTCACCACAACCTCCACCTTCTGGGTTCAAGCAATTCTCCTGCCTCAGCCTCCCAAGTAGCTGGGACTATAGGTGCGCACCACCATGCCCAGCTAATTTTTGTATTTTTAGTAGAGATGGGGTTTCACCTCGTTGACCAGGATGGTCTTGATCTCTTGACCTTGTGATCCACTTGCCTTGGCCTCCCAAAGTGCTGGGATTATAGGCATGAGCCACCATGCCCGGCCTATGTTTAGCTTTATGTATTCTTTATACATTGTATCAGATGTAGTTATATTTTAGCAAGCACACTTCTAATTCAGTAGACTGTGACTATCCTAGGACTTGCTGGTAAGTATGATTTGCCATTTAATGCTAACCCTGACAGGGATGATGGTACAGTGGGATAAAATAATAAGTCAATAAGCTTCATATATTATGTATTATGTTTATATTTCATAGGCTTAAAGAGGAGTAGGCATTATAAGACAGCATTTGTTCAATGCTGATTTTAAAATGCTACTTGATAGGCCAAGGAAGCACGTTAAAAAAAAAAGTAATAATTAAAATGCAATTTTCTCAGTGGTATGTATGTTGGTTTGCTGATTCTAGTTTGAATTTGTTTATAAACTTAACATTTACTAGGATACCACTCAAATACCAGAAGACTTGTTCCCTAAATCTGCAGCAAATAGGCTTTATTGTAGGATAAATAACTACAAAGACATATATATTTTTTTCATTTCTCATAAAGCTATATGCTGTCAACAGTTTAGAGCTTTGTCAGTCACACACTACTTAAGGCTATTCTTTAGTGAATTCTTAATGCCTTCTTCTGTGCCATAACTCTATTGGGATTTGGTCTTGTTTTTAACTGACACATTAGTAGCAAATTCTGTCATCTCCAAAACATGATGGCATTCATGATTTAGAGCTCCCTTCATGATGTATCTTTGTATTTCATTTGACAAAGTGATGACTCTCAAGAAGCCTTGTTGATAGCACTCTGAAACTATTTGATACTGTCTTCGGTCTTAAGATAATTAACTGTGAGCTTAGTGCCATGCTAATTCTGGGGGACAGTACATGATCAATGGCATGTTTTATTATATGGATGCTTCAAGAGCAAAATGATCAGCATAAAATTATTCATATAGGAAGGCAGCAAACCACATTGCCATGTATGTACCTATGCAACAATCCTCCATGTTCTTCACATGTACCCCAAAACCTAAAATGCAATAAAATATATTTAAAAAAAAGAAAAAAATTATTCATATAATGGATTTTTATAATATTTGGAGCCGACTAAACTGGGAAAGCTTACCCAATTAGGTGTCTATATTTGGACACCATTTCTAGATTGCTCCTATATATTTGTGATGGCTATGTGGAAATGGCTGAAAAACACTGGGTCTGTTACACCACACCATTAATACCAACACATGAAATCACCTGGCATGCCATTTGCTTTGATGTAACAGTCATACGGTAACTGGTAATATCTTAGCTGAACTCAAATTTGTCAATCACTAACATAAAGCCACTGAATATAGTACAGAGAGCTTAAGGATATTCTGTGTGCCTTAAAAAAAAACCCTCTTATATACTTGGTCTCTTTGGAGAAACTGGAATATTATTCTTAATGTTCTTGCAAGGAATTCAGTTTCATGCCAAACACAGGGTTAAATCCAGAAAAAAAATGAATGCACTTTACAGACAAAACCAGATTGGTGGCAAATAAAAAAACTGTGGACTCCTTAATATGTATACATGCTTAATAAATAAAACAAGTATCTTACCTCTCTTTTTTTTTACAAAAACATTAAAATATAGTATTTGTTTTCTGTTGCATTCTTAAGATATTTCTGAAGGACTAATTTAGACATATTATATTCTGTAACCCTACAATCTATTGATAATAGTATCATCTAGGTGGTGACACACTGCAGAGGAAAGAACTCTGTATCTTGAAGGCATTCAATAAATGCCAACAAAATGAATGAAACATATAGTCATAAAAATTTGTCTAAGAATGAAAAAGAAAAGCCTACAACTAGTACTAAGGCAATGGTATACATTCATATTTTATTTCTGTGTTAAGGTCATACTATGAAATTTATTATATTTATTTCTTCTATTCTACATAGGCCAACAAAAGGTCAACTCATCAACTCATTATGCCAGCTCAAAGAAAAATTAATACTGTTCTACTGTTTTAACCTTTGAATAACATTTTCAATCTTCAGACAATTCATCTATCAGCTGCTTAACACTTTTTAAACTAATTTTTTTTTAACTAGGTAAAAAAGGTTGAATTACAAGCAATAAAAAGAACACAACAATTTCTTGGCAATATATTAACTTCATACACTATATAATAAAAATTAGGATACTTTGTATTCTTTAAATAGTATCTTAATTACCAAAATATTTTTAAAAGTTAACTGGATTTTGAAATCAGCTTACTTTAACTCTACTTTCTTTACTTTGGTTGCTTATAAAACTTTACCAGACTTTATCAAAAATTGTTTTATTCCTTTGTGTAAAAATACAACACACACAAAAAATGGCTTTCTTTATCAAAAGATTCATGAAAACCAGAGAAGAAAATTCAGCAATGCCAAAAAGCTCAGATGAAGAAAAATGGAAGTTATGTGAAACAATGAGTAAAGAAGGTGCAATTACCTACTTTTGCTTTATCCTAGTCAAAAGGCATTGTTTATCTTAAGTATTATAAAAAGGAGCTGTCTGGAGCATTCTGGTTATAACATTTGGAGGATACAGTGACATAAACCTTTTACTACTTTTAATTGAGGTTTTGCCTAAAGCTCCTCTCAACTAAACCTTAGGGTTATCTCCACTTACAAAAACCAAAAAGAATAGACATTCTAAATATTAACTATTTCAAATTCAAAGTAAGACACACAATTGTTGTATTTAATTTTTAAAGGATATATTTTTAGCAAAATACTTAAAAAATGCAAAAGGAATGAAAAATGGCCACTGACACTGTGTGGGGAAGACAACAGGATGCAGTGGCCACAGAGGCACCCAGGAAAGCAAGAGCCAAAGCTGACGGCAGCCGCTGCTCAGCACCTGCTCACTGGTTGCTACATGTGGATAAAGGGCTGGTACTGCCATACTTTATACTCTGCTCCAAGAAAAGTGAGATTTCTCAGTTTTTAAAATATAAAAGCATCTTGATTTTTAAATGGTGGCAACAGATTGAAAACATTTAAAAATAGGATGTGGCTAAATAACAGTGATATCCTCTGGGCTACTGTTTATTCTGTATATGCAGAAGAAGATAAGCTGACTAGTCTACATCAGGGGTGTCCAATCTTTTGGCTTCCCCGGGCCACATTGGAAGAAGAATTGTCTTGGTCCACATGTAAAATACACTAACCCTAACAATAGCTGATGAGCTAAAGAAAAATATAATTGCAAAAAAAAATCTCATCATGTTTTAAGAAACTTTATGAATTTGTGTTGGGCTGCATTCAAAGCTGTCCTGAGCCGCAGGTTGGACAAGCTTGGTCAACATTCTCTCAATCTTCACTCCCTTCACTTTTCAATTTATGGGACTGTGAAGGGAAACAGGAAAGGATCCTGAGGTATGAGAAGTATTATATTCAGAAATGCAGACCGATTTTCTTGCTTTTAATACACAATAAACCACTTAAAATTATGCAGGGAATGAAGCTGACCAGGAGGAGAGATGGGGGAGGGTGATGCAGGTAGGTAAAACATGATGGCAATCTTGAGCCTGCAGACCTAGCCTTCCATCATCGTTGGTATTACCATTACTGGGACCTGATTCGCTAAGAGCAAAGAAATGTATTTATCTTGTACGATAAATTCAGTTTAAAAAGGAAAAGCAAATATAAACAGAATATGCTAATTGTCAATACAACGATATTCTACTTTACTATTTTACTAAAAAGTACTCGATTTTACTTTTAAAATGAACATATCTAGTGATCAAATATAATTAAGGTCTTAAATGAGAATTAATATTTACCTATTGGATTAAAAACGTGCATTTTCATGCCTATAGGAAGTTTTTTTTCCCCTACGTGGATATTTTCTATCTTTTGATCAGTAGTGTTATTCAGTGTTATCTGTATAGAGACCATCTTATCACCAAAAATGCAAGGTTGTCTTGGAAAGAAATAATCGGCAGCTAGTCCTTTTCCACTCATTCGATGAAGCAACACATGAGTTTTCGTTGGTACAAATACAGGCGTACTGACCTATTACACATGGGAAAAAAAAAAGATGAGTTAGTGAATATAGTTTTTCTTTTAGAAAATACACAAACATTTATGACATTTAATTCTTGGTTTCCCTAAAGTATTATATGAACTAAAATAACAAACATTAGCAGGATATCACATACATAGATATTAGTCAGAAATGATACAAAGAAGTAAATACCCTCAAAACTCTATTAAAATTTTCTGTAACCTGCAAGCATATATTAAATTTTTTTAACAATATAAGCCTAATAAGAAGAGCATAATCTCAGTAATACAAACATACTCATTTTTGGGGAGGATTTATAAACTTAGTTTTTCCCCTAGATCCTCTATATTTGGCCATCTTGCTAACATTTTTACTGGTTTTAACAGTTTGTCAATTGATTTTCTTGAGTGTTTTTAGCCAGCTACCAAAATGAAGATCTTGGCGCTTCATTTCAATCCGGACTCCTTGAATTGATTTTTTGTTTTTATTTTTCTTGGCTGTAAACTGAAGACCATGACCCCCAGGATAAGGTGGTTTCTTCCTTTGCTTTGATGATTGAAAAGATCTCTACTTTGAGATCAAGTTAACTATTCACTTATATTTTCTTCCAGACCTTTGATGGTTTCAAATTTTAATTCATGAGGAATTGATTTTGGTATACTGACTCCATATTTATTTTTCTCCAGATATGGAACCAATTATCCCTGTATGAACTAATGAATAGTCTTTCTTCAATTATTGTAAATGCAAAAATTCTAATTATTTATGTAGTAGAAGACATTTCTGAGCCTTGATTGTCCTGTTAAACCAGTACCACATTGTTTTATTTTTTATAGACCTACAATATAATCCAATTATTTGGTAAAACAAATCTTTCCTTGTTTGCCCCTCCCAATATTTTCTTGGCTAATCATCTGTTCACCCTTCTATTGAACATTAGACTCTTAATTCTTCCCTCAATGTCACTTTGATTGAAATCATAGGCAGCATATTAAATAATAAAACACTGTCCATTCTAAAACCATGTGATAGCTTTCTTTCCATTCAAAGTATCAGTATTGCATATTAGGCTTGACCTGACACAGCAAGCATTAAAAAAAATTCAATTTGTAATTAAACAGGCTCAATCAAGATTTTTTCCTAATAAGTGTGCTCTCCCAAATAGATTATCTATTATAATTTTGAGAGTATATATCAACCTATTAAACATTTTCACTATGCCATGCACACCTGATGACATTACAAACCTAGCTATTAAATGATTTAAAGTTCAACAAAAATCCAAGAGTTAAATATCACATACAAAATGATACATCATGCCTTCTAAATATCATTAAAACATATTATTATTTCTCCAAAGGCTCAACATATAAGTGTGGGCAATTTAAAATAATCATCACCTCTAATCCCAGCACTTCGGGAGGCTAAGGTAGAAGATCACTTGAGCCCAAGAGTTTAAGAACCAGCCTGGGCAACATGGCGAGATCCTGTCTAGACAAAAAATGTAAAAAATTAGCTGGATGAGGTGGCATGTGCCTGTAGTTCAGCTATTCAGGAGGCTTAAGTGGTAGGATTGCCTGAGCTTGGGAAGTTGAGGCTGCAGTGAGCCATGTTTAGGCCACTATACTCCAGCCTGGGTGACAGAGTAAGACCCTGTCTCAAAAAAATAAATAAATAAATAAATAAATAAATAAATAAATAAAAGTAAAAAATAAAATAATCATAAAAATTTATGGGAGAGTTTATTTGTAAAATATAATTAACAATTAGCTAAATTTTATTTTGGTTACATAAAATAATAGGACTACTGGCCTATTTGTTCTATTTAAGCCTTCTGATGATGATAACAATCTAGTATTTTAAGTTTTCAAAGTACTTTCACTTCCTCTTCCCTCAGACTTTTAGGCAGCTTGGATCACAGGTGTGTGCCACCATGCTGGGTTAATTTTTTTTTATTTTTTGTAGTGATCGTGTCTTGCTTTGTAGCCTAGGCTGGTATGGAACTCCTGGCTTCCAGCAATCCTCTTGCCTTGGCCTCCCAAAGTGCTGAGATTATAGGGGTGAGACACCACACCTGGCCCAAGCTTTAGATTTTTAGACAATATCTCATCAAATTTCTTACAATTCTTGTCTTCTGCCAGCTCAGAGAACAGCTCAAGGCACTTGTTAACAATGTTTCTATGAATGACTGTTAAGATTCTGTTCTGTTGGAGCATTTCTCAAGAGATGTTCAGTGGCAGATCCTGAGTCAACTACACCAAGGATAAAAGTTGAGATACTCCGGTATCATTACAGCTGTACATGATGAACACATGATGAACACGGAATTTGTTGTTCTTT
Organism: Callithrix jacchus; assembly: GCF_049354715.1. Lineage (NCBI taxonomy): Eukaryota > Metazoa > Chordata > Mammalia > Primates > Cebidae > Callithrix > Callithrix jacchus. The sequence goes on along the minus strand of NC_133503.1, from coordinate 133,003,665 downwards.
TTTCGTCTCATTCTTTCTCAAAGAAGTCAAAGGGAGCCCAACAAGGGATGAATAGCAATGCCCTGAATTCCAACCGACCTTCCTCAGAGATGTGCCTGACTGCCAAGTGGTCTTCCTTGGTGAAGTTCTTGTAGAATTTCCCATATTCCTCCTGGGTGAATGTCATCAGAGTGTCTGGTTCAAATGTTCTTGGTCTTGTTTAATTCTTCCCAATCAATGATTTATCCTTGATTTTCTTCGTTTTCTTTTTCTTATCCTTACCATCGTCATCTTCTTCACCTGAACCCACATCTTCTGCAATCTTGGTTTTTTCCTCATCATCTCTATCTTCCTTTTTGTTTTGTTTTGAGATGGCATTAACACTTGTTGCCCAGGCTGGAGTGCAGTGGTGTGATCTCAGCTCACTGCAACCTCTGCCTCCTGGATTCAAGTGATCCTCCCATTTCAACCCCCTAAGTACCTGGGACCTAAGGTACGCACCACCATGCCTGCTCATTTTTTTGTATTTTTTGTAGAGTCAGGGTTTCACCATGTTGGCCAGGCTGGTCTCAAACTCCTGAGTTCAAGTGATCTGCCCATCTCAGCCTCCCAAAGTGCTGGGATTACAGGTGTGAGCCATTGTGCCTGGCCTTTCTTCCTCTTCTTTCTTACACCTTTCTCTTTCTCTGCCCATCATCACTGATTTTCTTTCTCTCTCCTTCTCCAAAGAGAGGGTAATGGGATAGCCTGTGAACTCTAAGTGCTCTTCACTGCTTTGACCTGACTCTCTTTTTAAGTACTCTGTCTGATCTTCTTCAAGGTGGAGAGTCACTTTGGTACCTCTGCCAATGGGTTCTCCACGGTCAGCACATACAGTGAAGGAACCCCCAGCAGAGACTCCCAGGCATACTCTTCATCATTGTTGTGATCACAACTACTTTCCCCGCCACAAAACAGGCAGAAAAAAAGGCAGCACCAAATTGCTCAATCATGGTGATGTCTGCACCAGCCTGAAGAGCCTCCATAAATGCTTTAGTACCAGGGAATATACCCTGACTTTGGTAGACACAGACATTGACATGACCAAGGCTGATCTCATAATTTGGGAACGATTGCCATGAGTGGGGGATAATGTCAATTTTCAGCTCTTTACCATTGTCCAACTTGGAAGGGTTTGTCAGGCTCTTACAGCAAATATTCCAAGGCATCAGAAACATTAGATCAACTCCTGAAGGAAAATCTCCTTGTTAGAATAGAAGGTATTGATGATGAGAGACATGAGTTGGGCAATATCTGCCTGAAAGGCAAGTTTCCACCTCCTCCTCTCCATGTTCACTTTCTCAGCCATCTTTCAAAAAAGAAAAAGGCTACGAGCACTAGAAAGCAAGGTGGGCTGGGACTGTCCAACATGCACACAGCACCAAGGCTGTACTGGGGTGATGCAAGAGCTATATTATTTTATATTTATAGATTTATACTCAGGGAAAATCTCCTTTTTCCCCCATAAATTCCCTTGCTACTGAGGCTCTGATAATCAACCTTAAACATAAGCTTTTATCTGGCTAATTATATTTTTCAGGGTTATATGTTTATTTCCTTAATTAAATGATAAGCACATTGGAGACAGTGACCAGGTCTTACTTTTTTGCTACATTCTTTCAGAAACATATTTGTCATCAAATCATTAAATAGTGTTGATGTAGCCAGCTTTATCTCTGTGGAAATTCATAAAAGGTTGGCCCACATATAATACAGAGGAAAGAAAGCCAAAACTGTAATGTAAAAGGGAAGACTATTTGATAGTTGGAGAAAGGCCAGGGTAGAGGAGTACGAGCAGAGCAGAACTGAAACAAAGGCCTGGTTCACAGCAGCCAGGAATCAGTCTGGAGATACACGAGGTGGTTAGAAGCCAGGAATCAGTCTGTGGGCACACGAGGTGGTTAGAAGCCAGGAATCAGTCTGTGGGCGCACGAGGTGGTTAGAAGCCAGGAATCAGTCTGTGGGCGCACGAGGTGGTTAGAAGCCAGGAATCAGTCTGTGGGCGCACGAGGTGGTTAGAAGCCAGGAATCAGTCTGTGGGCGCACGAGGTGGTTAGAAGCCAGGAATCAGTCTGTGGGCGCACGAGGTGGTTAGAAGCCAGGAATCAGTCTGTGGGCGCACGAGGTGGTTAGAAGCCAGGAATCAGTCTGTGGGCGCACGAGGTGGTTAGAAGCCAGGAATCAGTCTGTGGGCGCACGAGGTGGTTAGAAGCCAGGAATCAGTCTGTGGGCGCACGAGGTGGTTAGAAGCCAGGAATCAGTCTGTGGGCGCACGAGGTGGTTAGAAGCCAGGAATCAGTCTGTGGGCGCACGAGGTGGTTAGAAGCCAGGAATCAGTCTGTGGGCGCACGAGGTGGTTAGAAGCCAGGAATCAGTCTGTGGGCGCACGAGGTGGTTAGAAGCCAGGAATTAGTCTGTAGGTGCACAAGGTGGTTACAAGGATGCCTTTCATCATTTAAGAGCCCTCAAGTCTTGGCAGACTCATGGATTCTTTCAGTCTGATCCTGGAACACATGGTCTAAACATTTATTTTGTGTTTTCAACTTTCTCTCAAAATTCTACAGCTTTATTATAATTGTCAAAAAATATGTTAAGGGATGAATAAAGGAAGAAAAACTATAATTCTCTCCATTCATTCTTTCCACATTCTACCAAGTTCAAGGTAAGAAGCATTCTCTGATGAATTCACCGTCTAAAAAGCTCCTCACTTACATTCTCCAAAAGTTATCTATGATACTTCCCAGAAGTCTATGCACCCTTCCACAAAAAACAGGATCATAAATGAAACTTTGTAGTAATAATAGATACTTAACTACAGAAAGATACTAAATGAAAATGTAGTCAGGCATGGTGGCTTATGCCTGTCATCCCAGCACCTTGGGAGGCCAAATGGGTGGATCACTTAAGGTCAGGGGTCTGAGAACAGCCTCGCCAACATTGTGAAACCCCAACTCTACTAAAAACACAAAAATTAGCTGGGCGTAGCGACGTGCACCTGTAATTCCAGATATTCAGGAAGCTGAGGTGGGATGATCGCTTGAACCCAGGAAGTGGAGGTTGCAGTGAGCCAACTGTGTGCCACTCTCCTCAAGCCTGGGTGATGAAGCAAGTCCCCGTCTCACAAAAAAGAAAATGTTTAATTATTTTTTAACCCTTGTTTCCTAAGTTTATACAAGTCATATTAAGCCAGCCTTTCTCTCAGCCAGTGAGAAAAAAAAATAATAAAGCAAATTTCAATAAAAGGAAAGATGAAAGACAGAGAGACTAGCTGCTAACTTTGATCTGGATGGTTGTTGAGGACCAAGACACATTCCCGCCCTTGCTGAGGTTGTTTTCTCTGAACTCTAGCTGTAATTTCCTATTTATTTATTTACTGCTTAACCTAGTTTAAACTGGGATTCCATCATCTATCTCCCCCACCCTACTACTGGTTGAGATTAGTCAGATTTCAGGACACTAATTGGAGGGGGAAATAAGCTTGTAATGGGAGAATGTCCCCTTTCCCCTTCCTCTAAAGTGCTGGTAGATAAGGAAGCAGGAGATCAGAGACTCAGGTATGGCTTTTGATTAGACTGAACCATATGTATCTACCATATCTGTAGGTCAAAAACAGTCATATTATCAATTCCATGTGGTTCAACAAATAGTTTGTTTTGGATCAAGGCTACTTAAACTTACCTTTAATAGAAAAGAATTTTGAGTCCTTGATGTGGGCCATCCTAACTCACTGGAGTTCTGTATTGTGTTTACAAAGCAAGGCCCACACTAACAACAAAGTACTACTTTGCCTTTCTTTATCCTCTGATCCTATGTTTCCCTTGGGCATCTTGGGGAAAAAAGTGGTTTTGTGCAAGAATTAGGTATTTCACAGCTCTCTGTCCAATAAGAACACCATTATTTCAAACACAAAGTAACTACTAATCATTACTCATTCCTCACCATTAATTTATTAATTCATTCTTTTATGTAACTAACATTTATTCAATGAGTTGTACCAGCCCTGTGCTAAACAGTACGATACACAAAGATGAAGTATCCTAGTCCTCAAGAAGTTTATTGTTTAGCCTAGGAAAACAAAGTAAATCAACTAGTGTGACAAATGCCATGACAGAAGCAGGCTCAGCGGACCGTAAGAACACAAAAGTCATAGCTGATACCTGAGGGGGTAATCAGGGACGAAATCCAGTTATTTAAATGAATTAATCTGGCTATTTCTCACTACAGCCACTGTTACCAGCCTGGTCTGAGCCACCATCATCTCTCATCGGGATTATTCCAACAGCCTCCTAATTGGTTTCCTTGCTCCTACCCGTGGATTCTAAAGAATTGCTATGTTAGTCTATCCTGAACATAGTAGCCAGAATGTATCAGTTAGTTACATCATGCACTGGGGTGATGGAACAATTTGTACACTAAACTCCAGGACATGAGTTTACCTATATAACAAACCTGCACATGTACCCTTGAACCTAAAATAAAAGTTAAGAGGAAAAAAAGATATCATGTCACCCCTCTGCTCAAAACCTGCCAATGGTCAGGATCCTTGTTCCACTTCCTTGATCTCATCTCCTATTACTCTTGAACAGATTGTTTATTCTACTCACCAACCTGACTTCCTTGCTATTCCTTGCTTATCATTAATGATCCCAATATAGGTTCTTCCCTTGTACTGTCTACCTGGAACGCACTTTCTCCAGAGACCCACACGGCTCAGCTCTAGTATATCTGCTCAAATGTTAGCTTTGTAGTGAGGCTTAACCCATTTGCATCCCTCCCTTCTGATTTCCTTTTTCCTTTTTTATAGATACTTAATATCTTCTCTAACGCAATATATAATTTACTATAATGTTATATTTATTACCTGTCTTTCCATCTACTTCCCATTTTTATGCTCAATGTATAAAGCCTAATTTTACCTTTCTCAGAACTCAAAGCATAATTTTACTATTTTAAATGATTATGGAAATTTGCAAATAATGTATCTCTAGTGTTGGTCATAACTGCATTTAATGCTGAGTGCCCAATTATAAGTGTTCTTAAGAATACCACAACCTTACAGGAGCACACTGTGGGAATACGTGGAGATCTTCTGCATTGATATTTGTTGGTTTTAGGATATAACTTGAATTTTCTATTACATAAAATTGTGAACAAATACAGTACATTTCTTAAATGCACAAAGAATAGCTTATTGAGGAACTTCTATAATACAAACACTAATTCTTAAAATGTCTACTTTTATCATTTTATTAAAACTTGTATAAACAGAATAGGATGGAAGACAACGTTTGAAAACATTAGTTTTGATTTAATTGTTTAACAACTAATGTTCAAAGAATTAAAAACCATTATAGCAAATGGTATGGGTCATCTTCACTATGGCTCGTGAGGAAGTAATTAGTTCAGTAACTGCAGTAACTGTAAAATAACAAGCCTCCCCCAACAGTTAACAGAACAAAAAGCATCAAGTAACAGTGAGATAATCCTCTACAAATCTTTACACAGCATATGTTTAAATAATAAAAGTCGTTTGTGTACCTTTAGATGGTTTATGAAAATAAGCAATCAATTCTGCAGACACAACATTATTTCTAAAGGAAATCTATGTGACTCATGATGCCTGTAGATACACAGAGACAAACCACACATATTTTATCAGTTTATTACAGTAAGCAAATAAGCGTGGAATGAGAGTGCACATAACTGTCTACTTAGCGCTTACTGAAACATTTATAAGAGCTGTTATCTCCCTAATAACAGACAGACAGCGTGCAATTTTAGAGAGGAGAAAAGCTTCATATTTTTTAACACTTCACTAAAAAGTAACTGAAGAGTGTAAAATGAAAAATACTCTGTGCAGTTAGCTGGTAATGGACCATATTATCAACTCAAGTTAGATTTATAGGATACAAACTAGTCACTAATAGTTATTTTATGACATAGCATGTCTGCTTTTTTTGAGATTATTAAGATTAAAGTTGTAAAACTTCTTTTGAACATAGCTGTTCAAAATGATTGAATTATAAAATTTAAAATGAGATTTGGAAAATAAAACATGGAATATCAAGTAAGTGCCTCAGAATAAACCTTGTTCAGCATCCGCATTACTATTTCAAAGATGACATTTCCACGTAAAGCTTTATCAAAACAATGTTTTCCAGCCTTTTATGCTTTAATCCATATTTAGTTACTCAGTGATTAAGTATTATCAATCCATTCTGGTTTTGAATTTCAAAAATATGAAAATCTGCAGTATATAAAACGCTCTTTGTATCTACTTTTGTTTGGCTTACTTTACATCAGTATCTATTTAGATATATAATTTACAAAAATGACGAGGTAAGAAAATAGCTATAAACAGAGGCACAGCTTCATCTTTAAAATTAGTGCTTTTAAAACCAATATATGTCTCAACTGGTAAGATTTGTAATGCAGAAAGTCACAGCATTGTCTTACTTATCTTATAAACTGTAGAAAGTGGGTCTTTATTTTACTCACTGAGGCTAGCATTAACCTAGTATTGACCTAGTTTAGGATTAAAAAAAAGTAAAGGGCAAATTTGCTTGACTTTTACGTATAAGCACAGGACTCAAATAAACGTATTTGAATCTTCCAGAAACATTACTTCAAATAAATGGTTTTTAATACTAAAGATAACTTCTTCCTTATGTATATAAATTTTGATATAGAAAATTATGATAATTTCTCATATTTTAGTAATCAGTATACATTATAAAAACACAAGATTTTCTCACCTCTTGTTTTGGTAATAATATATATTAAAAATACATTTGTGGAAATCCTTGAGAACATAATGAACAAATATTTATTGAGCAGCTTAATTCATGCTCGGTGTTAAGCAGGCATCAGCAAACCATGCTTGTAGGCCAAATCTGGTCCACTGTCTATTTTTGTAATGCCTGTTCACTAATAATGACTTTTACATTTCTAAATGGTTGAAAAATCAAAAGTAATATGATTGTAACATTAAATTATATGAAATTCATTTCAGTGTCTATAAATAAAACTTTACGGGAACACAGACATACTCATTTATTTATATATTATCTGTGGCTGCTTTTACATTAAAATGGCAGAGTTGAGTGGATGCGACCTGTAAAGCTGAATATCTTCTCTACCTGGCCCTTTATAAAAAATGTTTGCTGACCCCTGGTATAGGATATATTTAATTTACAATGGTTTTGAGATAAGGAAATTAATATCCCATTCTTTCCCCTCCCCAAAGACAGATCAATAAACCTCACTGTCAATATGTTTACTGCTCTTTTACACATCTGAAAGCCAGAATGATGTATATATTTTTTATTTGTCACTTACATGGTAAATAGTACCAGAACCATGAATATAGACATGTTATACTATTCATAGATATGTTCTCCTATTCTTTTTGTATTTATTTTCTGACTTTTGGTTTAAGAGTACTAATAAAAACAAACTGAATTTGATTTGTAAAGTGTTCAGCATGAAGTTCTCAGTAACCGGTTATAACAAATTTCATTAGAACCCAGAGCGTTTTACAGAAGCCCAAAACAACTAAACATTGTTAAGCTGTTATTTGATAGATGTGATAATTACATGATCTTAGTAGTTCTCCTTTTCCATTCACAAGATCAACAACATAATATAAAAAAGAACATGCTAGTCTCTTCTCCCATTACAACCAAACTCAGAACCTTGCCATTATCTGACATCCTCACATTAATTAGAAAACAAGTTCACTGTCTTCTGCATTCATTTCCCTTTTTTGTCCCTCTAGCAGCAGCTTAGTTCAAGTTTTCATTAATACTGAAAATATTTTTTAATCTTTTTTTTTCCAAATTACCAAAGTATTAAAAGTTTATTGAAAAATGATTTAAATAGTATGGAAGTATAAGCAAAGTCAAGTCCCCCTCCGGTAGCCATAACAAATTTGGTGTCCCTTCTGATTGTTTGCTCCCTTCTGACTTCCGTTGCCTGTACTATACAAATTCTCTCCAATTTGCCCCCCGTCACTAGATGCATTATACTCTGATCTGTACCACAATCTCCTATAACAAATAATTGTCTTGGAGTTGTAACTCAGTGAGGTGTGGTGGGAAACGCAGGGCTTTGAAACTAAACAGACTTGAGCTGAAACTGGTTTTATACATAGGGCATGTCTTACTAGCCCTATAATACCAGAAAAGTTACTTAAGCTGAAGGGATATCAATTTTCAAGTCTGTGAAATGGGGACACTAGCGCCTATCTTTCAGGGTTGTTTTAAATCTAAGCTAAACATAAACAATTGGAGGCATGAAGGGCCTGAGGAGCATGACAGACACAAGTAAGGGAGTCAGTTAAGATTTTAGAATTGAAAGGAAAGGATGAGTAACTGGAGTTTGGTGCAGATGAAGTTACTAGAATTGAACAGATCAAGAGACTGTGAGGTTCCATGTTGCACAGGGTGTGAATACGAAGACTGTGGTTCCCCAAGATGATGGTAGGCCAGAGAGATTATGTATGAAACGCCAAGATCATCACTGAATATAAGTAAGTAATTAAGGAACCCAAAGATAAGAATGACAAGTAAGGGAAGAGGGAATAGGAAGATGGAATGTGCTTCGTAAAAGGAAAGAAAATGAGATGAAAACAGAATGGCCCACAGTTGGGAGCTTCACCCAAACAATCTTGGTGGTAACAGTGATTTCACCAAAGACAGAATTATAAGCCTTTATGAATGAGACCATGCTGAACAGATTTACAATAGGACTTTAAGATCCAAATGGAGATTCTCAGAGAAAAACCAGGCCATGTACCTTAAAAAGTGCGTGGGGAAACTGTAAGCTGTTTTACTTATTTCAGAGATGGGACTGTGGCCTCTAAAAGCTGGCTGTGCTGCCTTCCATTTAACTGAATTGTGACTTAGGAACATGTATTTCCCTGGATGAAGGATGTGGATTTCACTTAGAAGAGGTCCTGGAGATAGGGAAAGAAGTATGTCTTAGTAAGTGTACAAATTGAAAAGAGAATTTTATTATGGGTATAGTGATTTTAAACTATAGATGTTTTCTTTGAATCTGACAGAAGGGAAAAGGATCCTTATACATCCTAGATGCCAGTTCCAGGTACTGTAAGTTGCTGAGAATTTTCTGATGCAGGGCAAGGATGGGGAAATGGGTCCCCCAAGACCATCAGAAAGACACACACAAACACACACACACACACACACACACACACACACACTCATATATACATTATTCCCCCTGATCTGTGTGTAAATATTTTAAATTTTTCAGAGAGAAGGTGGAGATGGAGAGAGTGCGATTTACTACACAGGAACCTGAGATTCTCTGGAGTCCAAGTTTGTGGGAGCAAATCCCCCTGATGGCCTGGTTTTTGTCATGGTAAAGGCACCTGGCTGCATAGCTTTTCTGAGTTAAGTCCTGGGATTGAGCTCTTGAGCACTGTGGCACTGGCCAGGTCTTCTCAGGCTATACCTATTTTTAACATATGAAGCATTTTTCTTCAGAAGCACGAATGGTTGTTCCCTTCTTGTTAGGCAGAATTACAGCTGGCATTAGTAAGAAGGAAAACACCGAATTTTAAGTTAGAAGACCTTCAAGCTATTTGATGAGAAGAAAATCATTTAACTTCTCTGTGCTTGTATTTGTACAGTAAAGGGTAATTCTACCTAACTGATAAGATTCTTTTGAGGAGTCAGTGCAACACTGCACGTGAGTGTGTTGCTGATGAAAGTCCCCTTCTTTAATTATTATTAAAGACAATGTTTATTAGCATAAGAGAAAAAATAGTGTCAGGGCTAAGAATGAAATGTAATATTCTTCAGTGTCGTTTCTGTCAAGCAATAAGCTATAATTCCTTTTTCAATAAACACAAGTGGAAAGAACTAGCATGGAGTGGAAAGAACTAGCATTTATTATTTCTTTCCAAAAATTAACAACAACCTAGGCAACTTTTTGAATGTGATCTTAATTATAATCAGTATTCTTAACAAATAGAATAGCTTTTAAAAAGAAATCCATACATTAGATTAGAATTGTCTTTAAGATATGTTATTTAATAAACTACATGTCTGAAAGTGGATTTCAAGTGATAATTTTATAAGCATACATCATAAGGCAAAGGATTCTCAGGGATAGTGTGAATGCCACATCACAGAGGGTGAGCACACCTTGAGACAGTATTTTATACTTCTTTACTTCCTTAGGATCATTTGCTAGTAAAATTTCTACTAGATAGCTATCTTCAGTACCAAAATGACAGATTCCCACATTTATAACAATTGGAAGGAATTAACTCAGTATTTGGACATGTTGAAGTTTAATGACAAATACCACTTTAAAAAAAAAAAAGCAATGGAGGTACCCCCAAGAAAACTGCATGGGGTATGAGACCACATGTCAAATGATCTGGGTTACAGTTTGAACTCAGCCACATAGTAAATGGTGAGACCTTAGCTAAATCACCTCAGGGCTTCTGTTTTCCTCTTCTGTAAAATGGGGCTAATTATACATATCCTGTCTGTTTCACTGAGTTGTCCTGAGAATCAAATGAGACCATGTATGTGAAATTGATTTTTAAACTGCAGCAAGTTCAATAAAAGCCATTATTGGGATTATTAGTAAATTGAGTTTTCAGACAATGTTAAAACACCAATCTGTCAGATAACGCACGGTCCTGAGGTTAAAAGTACATATCAAAAAGCTGAATCACCATTGGAAAAAGGCTTTTATAACAACATTGCTATATTTATCGATAGTACCATCCAAAAGCCTTTAAAAAAGTAATCCCTTCCCCCACATACGTTATTCCCTCCTCTTTTAGTTGTGGGTGAAGAGAACTGTTCTCTAAAAGGTTTCTAAATGATGCTGATGTTAAAAAATATAGTATCACCATTTAACAGCCTTTTAAAGAGCAGTCCCCAGTATGGTCTTTGTTAACAACTGAGGGAGGAAGGGACTATTTTTTCAAAGGCTTTTAGAGGATGTTGTTAAAAGAATATATAGTGACATCATTTAAAAGCCTTTTAAATAATAGTCCTATTTCCCTCCCAATTGTAATGTCCTTGGCTTTCATTTATTTTGTACTACAAGCCAAAAATGGACAAGCCAACATATTATTGGCTATGGCAGCATTTGATGGATGAAAAATGATGCATTTGCTTTTAAAAAGGTCAGTGTCCAGAAATAAATCCAACTCTTCTAGAACACAGGTTCATTTCTATACAGGATATTGCCCACTCACCTTATCATCAAGTTGTACTTTTTGCTTGTTTCCCTTAAGAATTTACTGAAAAAGACACCATGCAAACAGGAAAGAAGGCATGGCTATGTAATTCCAAGATTTCCTATGGCATGAATGTAGTTCCACAATCTCCTGAGTGAACTCTCCATCCAATTTATGGCAAAATCTAACTTTTGGGCCAGGCGCGGTGGCTCAAGCCTGTAATCCCAGCACTTTGGGAGGCTGAGATGGGTGGATCACGAGGTCAAGAGATCAAGACCATCCTGGTCAACATGGTGAAACTCTGTCTCTACTACAAATACAAAAAATTAGCTGGGCATGGTGGCGCGTGCCTGTAATCCCAGCTACTCAGGAGGTTGAGGCAGGAGAATTGCCTGAATCCAGGAGGCAGAGGTTGCGATGAGCCGAGATCACGCCATTGCACTCCAGCCTGGGTAACAAGAGTGAAACTCCTTCTCAAAAAAAAAAAAAAAAAAATCTAACTTTTAGCTCCTCTTCTATAGTCTTTATTAATCTATTTCTGCCCACTGTTCCTCTCATTTTAGTTTAGTCCACTAGGGCACTGCAGTGGACATTTAGGGTTCCTTCCCATACTTAGCACCCAGGGAGGGGAAAACTGAAGTTGCCCATTTGGCTTAAGGCACAAAGTCTGATAGACAGTAATCTTTGAGCAAAAGAATTAGCCAGGGAAATAATCATAGAATATGAAACAATTTTCTGTCTCTTCTTGTGTTGTGTCTTTTCAGAAAAGTGTCCCTTCATTTTAAGAACAGGATTTCATAGATCTATATAACTTTGATGAAAAAATAAGCCTTGAAAACATTTAAATATACAGCCCTCTAAATACACCATATTTTAATCCTAAATTTTAGTGTTCCCCTTGCTTTTTGCCAATCTTGCACACAGAACTCACTTGTTTACTCTATGATTTACTTAAATCATAGTAAATCATTAATTGTGAGCTACTATCATATATATTTAGTTAAATATCAATTACTACTCACACTGCAATGCTCAGTTCAAGTCCCAATTTAACTATTCAACTCTTTCTGACCCTATTCCAGCCCATTATGATCTTAATCACATTTCATTTGACATAATTTATTTTTACACTAACTTTATGCATACTCTTATAAGAGTACTTATACCCACGTAACTAAGTGCTAAATCTAGACAAGAATAATTAGTATATAATAATTTCGCACCAAACAAAAAAGAATTAGCCAGGTAAATAATCACAGAATGTAAATCATGTTTTTGTATGATTTTTGAAAAATGTAAATAACTTTTTAATTCTCTACTGCATTAATAGCACCAGTTAGTTATCTGTGCCTATAATTATATTTGATGGTAAATAGTTAAATATTTTAAAATACTTCAAAACATCTGGATAAAAATTCACTTCATTTGAGATTTTTATCTCTATTATCTTGAGATAAATGTTTCACCAAGAAATGCTATTATAATTCCGATTCCAACAAGTAAAAATTGGTAAAAATTTTGAAATATGTGTTAAATTCTTGAAGTATCAAAGAGATAGTACTGGAAGATATGAAACTTAATTTAATATGACGGATCTGAAAATTTCAAATTTCTCTCTCTTTTTTTTTTTGAGACGGAGTTTCGCTCTTGTTACCCAGGCTGGAGTGCAATGGCGTGATCTAGGCTCACCACAACCTCTGCCTCCTGGGTTCAGGCAATTCTCCTGCCTCAGCCTCCTGAGTAGCTGGGATTACATGCACGCGCCACCATGCCCAGCTAATTTTTTGTATTTTTAGTAGAGACGGGGTTTCACCATGTTGACCAGGATGGTCTCAATCTCTTGACCTCGTGATCCACCCGCCTCGGCCTCCCAAAGTGCTGGAATTACAGGCGTGAGCCACCGCGCCTGGCCCAAATTTCTCTTAATTTGGTTATCTAGTATTAAGCAGAACCACCTCAAATACAAATTGCTTGGTTAGGCAGATGGCCATAATCTCCACAGCGGGGCTGCATCTGAACTCTTAAGACTAGTGAGTTATCCCCATGGTACAATCAACATCATGATCAGAGCATACAAGCCTGGGTGTGGTACTGGGCTCTGCTTTTCATGGAAATGGCCTCTGCGAATGCCATCACCCTGCCCTCCTGCTCCTCTGCAATTTAATAGGGTTGGGGTGAGACATGAGTGTTTGAGTCACCTCCCTCTTCTCACAGGTTCTGTAAGTGAGGTGGTATATGGAAAAAGACCCATCCAAATGTGTCCAGGTCCTAATCCACAGAACCAATGAAAATGTAACATTACGTGGCAAAAGGGAATTAAGGTTTCCCAATCAGTTGGCTGAGATGGGAGGTCATTCTGGATTTTCCCGAAGACCCTATAAGTGAATGAGAGATGCAGGAGAGTCAGTGTCAAAGTGATACAGTATGAAAACAACTCAATTGGCCATTGCTGGCTTTGAAGATGGAAAAGAGCTATGAACCAAGGAATGTGGGCTGCCTTTACAAACTGGAAAAGTCAAAAACAAAAAAACAAACCCAAACTGGATTTTCCCCTAGAGCTCCAGAAGGTCATACTGATGTCTTGAAAGATAACAATACATCTGCATGTTTTAAACCACTTAGTTTGTGGCAATGTATTATATCAGTGACAGGAAACTAATAAAGTTAATTGCGGTGCCTACTTGAAAACTACTGTTCTGAATTCTTAATGTTGTGAAACCTCTGCAGAGTTTATAGTATTGTCTGTATGAGTGCAACTTTTTCAATGGCTGATCTGTGACCTGAGAAGCAACAAGTCAGCTTTTCTCTGCAGTATTTTCTCACCGAACTTCAACTCCAACTATTATAGACACTAACACATTTGAGTGACTCTCAAATTGTCAGAATCAGTTTAGTGGGCTGGTTTAAAAAAACACCCCTCAGGTAACACTCCTTCTATACTTTGAATAAGCACTATGGGTTGATTTTGATCTATTTGTAGTTAACAGGTACTGGCAACAAAAAGCTAAAATAAATATGAACTGCCATCTGAAGACTCAATTTAATGCACTGCTTATTGTCTAAGACTCCCTCTTAACCTCCTTTACTTAGTATGAATCTTTCTGGTAAAATACACACAAAGAAGCATTTTGCATACAAGCAAAGGGGATCACTATTAGAAGTAGTACTGATAAGACACTTGGTTGAAGAAATACAGAACAAACATGTTTCAATGGGGAAAAGGAAGGAAAACAAAAACATGAGAGGGTCTGGGTGGGGCAGAACAAGTTCAGGAAAACAAAATATCTAGGTTAGAAAAGTATTAATAGCAGTAGCTATCAAAAAAGAACGGTAATCCTGAAAAACTCTAAAATGTGCCATTTTTGTCTAGACTTACTGCTCTCTAAAACAAGCACAATACAAAAAGTCAGTTGTTTAAAAAAGTTATACCGGCCAGGTACAGTGGCTCACACCTGTAATTTGGGAGGCCGAGGCAGGTGGATCATGAGGCCAAGAGATCAAGAACATCCTGGCCAACATGGTAAAACCCCATCTCTACTAAAATACAAAAATTATCTGGGTTTGGTGGTGCGCACCCTGTAGTCCCAGCCACTTGGGAAGCTAAGGCCAGAGAAATGATTGAACCTGGGAGTTGGAGGTTGCAGTGAGCTGAGATTGCGCCACTGCACTCCAGCCTGGCATTGGCGACAGGGCAAGAATCCGTCTCAAAAAAAAAGTTATACCAAGTCTCTGAATGAGGACTCTTTTTGTTTGTTTGTTTGTTTGTTTGAGACGGAGTTTCGCTCTTGTTACCCAGGCTGGAGTGCAATGGCGCCATCTCGGCTCACCGCAACTTCCGCCTCCTGGGTTCAGGCAATTCTCCTGCCTCAGCCTCCTGAGTAGCTGGGATTACAGGCACGCGCCACCATCCCCAGCTAATTTTTTGTATTTTTCGTAGAGACAGAGTTTCACTATGTTGACCAGGATGGTCTCGATCTCTTGACCTCGTGATAATGAGGACTCTTAAGCATTCCACAACCACTGGTGTCAAGTTAAGGTGTCTATGACACATTATAAGGGCTGGAATAAATACTGCAGGTGCACCAGCAAATGCTTATGCAATCCGGTCTATGTGAGAAAAGTGGAACCACAAAATATATAAGCAAAAGCTGCTCAGAAAAACTTTAATACAGTCTGTGCTGGTCTGACAGAAACACACATGTGGAATGGCAAAATGTTTCCTTGTGGACATTCTATATGGGTAAATCATATTATTAAAGGCATGTGCATTATAATTCAAGAATATATTACAAATATAAAAGATTTTTTTTCTCTACAGATTTGGCAGCATTTGTAATTCCCTCTGTCCTAATCTCAAGATACCTTATGTAAACATCCACTGTAGCCCAATATACTCTTGTGTTTACATGGTTTCTGTTTCCATAAGACGATATGACTCAAAACTCACATCATGACTTATTTATTTGACACAGCTCATACCAAATCCGAATGTAGTAGACATTCCATCCATGCTTATTAACAGAAATATGAAGGTTTTCGAAAAAAAAAAAAAAAAAAAAAAAAAACCACACACACACAAAAAACAACCTTTCATCATTAGTACCATAATCCCTAAAGTTTCATTAGAAAGCAAAAGAGAATTTGCTCTATCCATAGATAAAAGTCTGCAAAGAATATAAAGGCCATGAACCCATATCTATGATTCTACCAAATTATTCTTGGAGAACTAAGAAGAGAGAAATTTCAAACAACCATGTTATGTAATTTTTATGCTTACTCTGACATCTGCTCATATCATCACTACCTCTTGACGTATAGTGGCACCCTTTAGTTGATACCTTCGAAAAAAGAACCACATATCCATAAACATACTCTCAGAAAGCACACTGATGAGTCTCAGAATATAAACAATCTGGTCAA